>NW_021577383.1:0-259 GCF_001605985.2 Dendrobium catenatum
AAAACTCCAAACCAAAATCACCACAATTAAAGTGCGAAAATTAAAATGCGGAAGTACTAAAAAGAAAGAACACACCAGATTTATAGTGGTTCGGTCAAACCTTGACCTACGTCCACTCCTTGGAGGCACCCCTCAAGTATTACAGTAAACTAGTGTCTCTCCTTTAGCCCCCACGACTAGGCGGAGAAGCCTTTACAAAATCACTTCCACCTTCCACGGTACGGCGGAGTCGCCGGGTCCTTTGACACCAAAGAGACTT
>NW_021577384.1:0-572 GCF_001605985.2 Dendrobium catenatum
ACATACCTCTTCTTGATCTGATTGATCTATACTATCTGCCATCAAGAAAAGATTAGTGACTTATTCTTTCTTTTAGTCTCTGATGAATCTGAAGCTGAGTCCACCCAAAAAGCTATTTGAAACTTCTTATTGCCCTTCTTTACAATTAGTTTCTCCTCTACCTTCTCCTTGTTAGGAGTGGCTTTGAGTTTTAGGCAATCAGTCTTAATATGACCTGTTTCCTGCATTCATAACAAATCACTTCATTAGAAACCTTCCCATTTCTGTTAAATTTACATCTATTTCATTGCTGGCGTCTCTTTTGCTTCATCTTCAGAAAACTTCTGAATTGTCTAGTCATCAATGCAATATCGTCTTCATCCTCAGGTTATGAGTGTTCACTCTCAGACTCTTCCAGTTTTAGGGCTATATTCTTCTCTTTTCGTGGTTCACCTGCATCAATCTTTCTTTGACTAACCCCTTGCTCGTAAGCAATGAGTGAACCAAGAATACAGCCAATAGAATAAATATTTAGATCTTTAGACTCTGTAATTGCAGTAATTTTAGCATCATAAGCAGTATGTAAACAACGA
>NW_021577385.1:0-1748 GCF_001605985.2 Dendrobium catenatum
AACTTAGACCCTTTAGAAATATTAGATTCATCAAAAAATACATGAGTGATATTCTCAAACACCAAAGTTCTTTTATTAAAAAATCTATAGGATTTACCAACACTTGAATATCCCAAAAAAATTCCCTCATAAGATTTAGGATTAAATTTTTTTTAAAAGAGTTTTACCATTGTTATGAATAAACATATTACATCCAAAGACATATAAATGTGAAAGGTTGGGTTTTCTTCCCTTAAGAAGTTCATATGATGTCTTGTTTAACTTTGAGATATTTCGACAAGTGGTAGAGTAGTTCATAGTCATGTTTACTATTCGACGAATGGCTTTCCTTCATTGGTATATAGGTGAAAGGATGGATGAGATGGAATTTACTGAGGCGGAGAGCAATATGAATGATTTTATTTCAGAGTACAAGCAGTATCATGATGTTGTTGCACCAAAAGACAATGAAGCTTATCCTAACGAGGCTGAATGACTTATTTATTTCTTTGTTGGAGCTTAATGTCAGTAGGTTTCGATTGCTAAGTGACTTCTTTTATTGAATGTTGTTTGTATTAAGTGGTGTAAAGATTGAGAATGAGGGAGGTTTATGATGATTGATTTCTACAAATGAGGCCCTTCTTTGGGGGGAGTCCTTAGGTTGATGTAGCAAATGTGCATCATATTACATGGTGGGAATTGGAAGAATTAATATTAAAATGTTCATTTAATCGATAGAACCATAATCGGCGGTCAGAACGATTATAGTCTGGTAACGGTGGTCGAAATGATTGTTGTCTGGCGAGGGAGGTTGGAAGGATCGTAGTTGATGAGAGAGTGGTCAGAAAGACCGTATTCATAAGGTGGTGGTCCGGTTGAAGTCCGAGCGTTATTCATTTTCAGCTTTCCCTCATCATAGCTTTTTTTTCCTGCGCATCTGAATGATTATTTAAGCTTTCCTGAACGGCACTTGAAATGTAAAAAAAAAAATTCACCAAAGCAGAGCCACCTTCTCACCTAATGTGTACTTTATTTATTTCCCGAATGTTGAGTTGAGCAAAAAGGATATTTAATTCAAATTTAGTTCTTCTTAGTTGGGTAATCTTTCTTTCTATTGATGCTCTGAACTTTCCTATTGTAAATTAATTTATTTTCTCTTGTATGAAAGGGCTATTACTAGTGGGAGCCAAATCCATAGATTTTTGTAGAAAATAATCGGAATGGTTGTAGATAACTTTTGTGCTTGCTAACAAAAGCAAATTGTAGTAACTGGAGTTTTGTAAAGCCATTTTCTACCATTTTATTTTTAAGCAAGTGTAATATAGTGTTTGAAAATAAGCTAAAAATTGTTGGACCGGGCGAATTCATTGGATCAGCTTCAATTCCCCTTCCAGTTGGGTAAGTATAAAATATTAATTTTGTCCTATCATATTTAATATTTTTAGTGAGCAATATAGTACAATCTTCTATGAATATTAGATAATTTTACATCATCTAGATTGTTAACTTATAATATCAAATATTCAGATTTGTGCTTGTCTTAAATGGAAATGGAGCTGAGGCATTGTATTCCTGCAGTTTCTTGCAAAAGGTTTCATAATTTAACATAATTTTTAATTATACATCTATCTTGAATTCCTAATGTACTTAATTTTTTCTTAAATTTTGTAGGATATTTAATACTTTTAGAAAGATGGATAAGGCTAAACGACCACATAACTTCAAGCTTGATTCAAATTTATAAAATATAAAGTCTTCTTATTTGCACG
>NW_021577386.1:0-224 GCF_001605985.2 Dendrobium catenatum
ATGTTAATGATGGCTGCCCTAATTAAGAATCCTGATTAGATTCTCTATTTTGAACTCGATCGTCCAGGACGATCCAAGGGATCGGCCTGGCCGAAGTGAGCAAAAACAGAGATTCTAAATCTCTCAAGTGTGTGTGTAGGGTTACTTAGTATCAGTCTTTTTGACCATTACAAGAGACTCAAAAAGTAAAAAAACAAAAGTACAGACTGACTCAACCCTAAACC
>NW_021577387.1:0-258 GCF_001605985.2 Dendrobium catenatum
ATAAAAAATTGATTACTAAGATCATATATGATCTTATTTTAAAAAAGAAGATTGGCCTTACTCTCTTTTTCTTAATAATATCTTTAACATGCAACCCACGTGACATGCTTTCTCTTTTAGGGTGCAAAGAGGAGCTTGAGGGAGCTCACTATTCTTGTGATATAGTGCATAATGAATCCTCTAATGGGGATGTAGGTAATTTATTGAACTACGATAATAATTTTTTGTGTGATATTGTATTCTTCAGCTCTCAAATCT
>NW_021577388.1:0-281 GCF_001605985.2 Dendrobium catenatum
TTTCATTGTAAATTTCTCTAAGATTTGCTATATCTTGATAATACACTTTTTTAATCATGTTTATGTCCTCTAAATGAATTCCTTTTTCTTCGTTGCTTTGGTAATTTTAATTTATGTTCTCTATTATTTGGAATGTATTTCTCTATTTGGTATTGCTTGAGTAATTCTTGTGGGTTGGGGTGGTTTTATTATCTTTGCTTAGTTTGTTTATGTTTATTTGAGGTGGTTCGTTTTTATTTTTTTCCTTGGTCTGGTGCTGGATATTGTTGCTGGGCTTTGAG
>NW_021577389.1:0-1042 GCF_001605985.2 Dendrobium catenatum
ATTAGAAATAAGGCTAGATTAGTTGCTAAAGGGTATAATCAGATTGAAGGAATTGATTTTTAGGAGACTTTTGCCCCTGTAGCTAGACTTGAAGAAATTAGGGTGTTGTTAGCCTTTGCTTGTTTTAAAAGTTTCAAATTATTTCAAATGGATGTGAAAAGTCTCTTTCTAAATGAGGTAATTGAAGATGATATTTTTGTAGAACAACCTCCAGGTTTTAAAAATTCTAAATACCCAAATCATGTTTTAAAATTAAAAAATGCATTATATGGACTAAAACAAGCACCTAGGGCTTGATATGAGAGGTTAAGCAACTTCCTATTTTAAAGATCTTTTGAAAAAGGAAGTGTGGATACAACTCTCTTTTTAAAGAAATTTGGAAAGGATATACTCATTGTTCAAATTTATATGGATGATATCATTTTTGGATCTTCAAATAAAAATCTTTGTGATGATTTTTCTAAAATAATGAGTAGTGAATTTGAGATGAGTTTAATGGGAGACTTAAATTATTTTCTAGGTTTTAGCATTAAGCAACTTGAGGAAGGTATATCTCTTAGTCAATCTAAATATGTTAAGGACATCCTCAAAAAATATGAAATGGACAATGCTAAACCTATTAGTACACCAATGAGTTCCTCAGTTCAGTTGGATAAGGACCCTAATGAAAAATATGTTGATAAAAAAAAATTTAGAGGGATTATTGGATCATTACTTTACTTGACTGCTAGCCGAACAAATATCATGTTTAGTGTTTGCTTATGTGCTAGATTTTAATTTGATAAAAAAATCACATTTAACAGTAGTGAAAAGGATTTTAAGATACTTACTAGGAACTCTGGTATCCAAAGTTTAGCTCTTCATTTGAAATTATTGGTTATTCAGACTCTGATTTTGCAGGCTGTAGAGTGGATAGGAAAAGCACTTCTGGAACATGTCAATTCATTAGAATTTCATTAGTTTCATGGTCTAGTAGAAAATTAAATTCAGTGGCCCTATCTACTGTAGAAGCAGAATACATTGCACTATGAAGTTGTGTGGC
>NW_021577390.1:0-239 GCF_001605985.2 Dendrobium catenatum
CATAAAATTCTGCAAATTTGCTTGATTGATCATGATGCTAGCACATATATATCAATATAAAGGTAAGAAAATATAACAATAAGAAAAGTACAGCAAAAGATAATATTTTCTATAACGAGGATCTATTATAATGATAAATATGTATATGTGATAATATTAATAATGGCAACATAAAATTATAACAACATAGAACCTCCACCCACCCACTCAAATCAAACTCACAATGTGATAGCAAAACA
>NW_021577391.1:0-290 GCF_001605985.2 Dendrobium catenatum
TTTATTGTATTGTTGTTATTTTGGAATGTTAGTTTAGTCTATGATTATTATTTGACTTATTTATTATTATTATTATTATTATTATTATTATTATTATTATTATCTCTTTAAAATTATTTTGAAAATAGCCTTTAAAGGCCTTTAAACTTCCAAAAATGATAACTTCTTCGTTTGAAATCGGATTTTTGCGCACAACGTCTTGTTTTGAGCGTATTTAGATTCTGCACATGTTGGAACTGGTTCTACTTTAATTTTTTGGGTCTGTTTGCAATTATTTTCAAAACAGTAAA
>NW_021577392.1:0-303 GCF_001605985.2 Dendrobium catenatum
AATTTCTTTTCGATAAATGCCTGATTAGTTTAAATGATAAACTTATTTTAGAAGAAAAATAAATGAACAATGATTATATATTACATCTTGTTTGCATTGAAAATTCAAATTCATTGTACTTAAAAATAATAAAAGATGACTCGTGGTCATGGCATAGGAGATTATGCCATGCTAGTATTAAAACACTTAGAAATATCACTCAAAAAAATCTAATTAGAGGTGTACCTAAGTTAGACTTCACAAAGGACCATTTATGCAATGCCTATCAACTAGGAAAACAAATAAAATCATATTTTCATCCAA
>NW_021577393.1:0-406 GCF_001605985.2 Dendrobium catenatum
GGAAAATTTGATCCAAAATCAGATGAAGAAATTTTTTGTTGGATACTTAAGTGTTGGAAAATCTTATAGGGTATTCAATAAAAAAACTTTGATTATTGAGGAAGCCACACATGTTGTATTTGATAAATCTAGAAATTTGGAAGAGCCAAATGTTATTGAAGATGAGATTGAAGATAACTCCCAAAAGATTGATAAAATAAACTTGAAAGAAAATGTGAAAGAGAATTCTGAAATAGAAAATCCTTTGCCTAAAGATTTGAGATTTTTTAAAAACCACCCAAGGGAATTGATTATAGGTGAACCTAGTGAGGGTGTTAGAACTAGGCGTGGATTAAACAAGGAAGTCAATCATTCGTCCTTTATTTCAATTATAGAACCCACTAATATTAATCAAGCACTTTCTGAT
>NW_021577394.1:0-213 GCF_001605985.2 Dendrobium catenatum
ATAGTATGTTAAGTGAAAAGTGGAGCAACATCTTCATCTGCTCAAAATGAACCCAAGGCTCCTCTTTGAATGCAAAGAATGTCTTCTTGATCCGAACACAAAGCTTCTCTTCACAAGCCAAATGCAATCACCGAACATAGACCTCTCCTTAATCAATAACAGAGAAGCTTCTCTGCGCCTTCACTTTTAGGGTGAGTTGAACATATTTCTTGC
>NW_021577395.1:0-296 GCF_001605985.2 Dendrobium catenatum
TAGAAGATATCCGTATTCCTAAAGATGTTTTTGAGGCTTTATCTGATAAAAATTGGAGAAATGCCATGAAAGATGAAATGCAGGCTCTGGAGAAGAACGAAACATGGGAGATTGTCAATCTACTGATAGGGAAAAAATCGGTTGGCTGCAAATGGGTGTTCTCAGTAAAATACAAAGCTGATGGCACACTGGAGAGATATAAGGCAAGACTAGTGTCAAAAGGGTTTACTCAAACGTATGGCATTAACTACCAAGAAATATTTGCACCTGTGGCCAAGATGAATACTGTCCGAATA
>NW_021577396.1:0-259 GCF_001605985.2 Dendrobium catenatum
TTTTTTTAGGTAATTTGTTATTTTGTATAACTTGCTTACAATTTGTTCCTCTCCATTAATTTTTTAGTCTTTATTAAAGGGATTTTAAGCAATTGTTCCCCTAAAAGTTTTAATATCCATACAACCAAAATTTGTTCTAGGGGCGTTGCTAGGGATGTCAATTTTTGACACGACCCGAAACCCGACCCGGAAAAATCCGGGTTAGGGTCAACCCAGGGTCGGGTTCGGGTTCAACAAATCAATCCGTTTTAAAATCGGG
>NW_021577397.1:0-588 GCF_001605985.2 Dendrobium catenatum
CACCACTAAGGTGAAAAAGAGGTAAAGAGCTTCTCTCCTAGCCTTACCCTATAGTGAGGTCAGAGCCTAGGAGGGAACTGAGAGTAAAGGTCACCACGAGGTTAAAAAGTAATGGGGGTTTCTCTCTGTAATATCCAGAATTTTAGATATGAAAATTTAATTTAAATTAATTAAGTATTATATTCTAAAATTTATTTAAAAGTTTAAGGTTAAATGGTTGTTAAATTAGTATTGACATTTAATTACTAATAGCTAAATAATAACATTATTGCTAAGTATTATGGTTTATATTAAATGAAATCAACAAAGTAAAATAGGCATCTTTTGTCTTCAACCTTTCATGTTAACAGCAATCTAACAGAGAAGGGTTCAGTTATCTTCCCAGTGTGAGAAATAGAAAACTAAAGCGGGCTTTTGGAAGCAAGTATTGCTAGGCTTGTGAGTTCTGTGTGAGTGGGCGTAGCAAAAGACGGAGGAGATGTAGGGAGCCGCTCTGTTAGGGAGGAAGTTTGCTTCAGCAATTGAAGTAGATAACTCTAGTATCTATTTTTCTTTCCCGGAGGACATCAAACCGAAATCCTATAGCCA
>NW_021577398.1:0-442 GCF_001605985.2 Dendrobium catenatum
GACGCTGAGGGTATATCACTAGTATAGTTTTTTTTTTAATACAATTATAAAATTTCAGCAAAATTCAGATGCCAAATGAAAGAATAGTCAAATTCAAGATTAATGGCATTAATGTTCAAACCTGGGTTTGTCGAAAATCCTGCTCTGAACTCCGTCAAAATCCCATAAAATCTGCTGAATTCCTTGTCTCTTCCCGTCAATCCGTTGTCCATAGCAGAGCTGACCTCTTGCCATTGGTAAATCAAATTAAAACGAAGCTTCAGCTCTCTTCAGCGGAGAGATTTTAAAAAAGCAAACTCAGACTTTTGCTTAGTGGTTCTTCACAAAATTGAAGCCGAACCCCACAACTCCTTCCTCCAACCTCAGCCGAAGCTGCTCAAAGAATCGAGCTGCTCTCCTAGTGTATCTCACGTCTCCCTCTACCTCACGTTCTCGGCAGTGG
>NW_021577399.1:0-302 GCF_001605985.2 Dendrobium catenatum
AAAGAAAAATATATATAAACAATGCACAATAACAATTTTTGTTAATGATGTAAGAGATTGAAACTACATGTATGAACTTCTTTCAAGATGATTTGATACTTCTATATATGGTAATTAAGAATATCACCAATTAATATAAAATTAAACATAATCTTAATATAAATTTTGTTATTCTAAACTTGAATTTTAATGAGTGAAAGACTAAGTGCTACCAGTTCTTAAATATGATATAAAATATTAAAGCTAAAAAATACACTTTTAAAATAAAATCTGTGAAATCTTCAATTTATTAGACTATAGTG
>NW_021577400.1:0-322 GCF_001605985.2 Dendrobium catenatum
ATATATATATTTTTTATCCACAATACAACATATTTTCTAAATAAATAGAAGCATCTAAATAATTTTAATTGCATCACAAAAATAATTACAGAGCCACTAAGAAAATCTAAAACATCATAACAATTTACATATCTCAGATGTAGAATTACAAACATTGTTAAATGATAAAATCTAAAGATTCATTAACCCGAGCCAAATCTACTTCAACTTTTTCCTGTAACAACAGTCAGTATACAAACAAAAGATTCAATTTCAAAACTGAAGACATTAAACTTTCTTCACTGTTTTCAACAAAGGTAACAGGGGCAAGGTACTACTCTCA
>NW_021577401.1:0-278 GCF_001605985.2 Dendrobium catenatum
TCTAAAACTAAACCCAAATCAACTTATCGTATACCTGCAAAAATCAAATCAACTTTAATTGGAATAAATTGATTAAATCAAACCTTTTAAAAATCAGCCCCTAATTATTTTTAATAATACAAAAACTATTTTTTTTCTCAACCCTTAGATCTTTCCTAAAAGGCCTATATCAATTTGAGTCGTCAATTTGTTTTGAAATGAGATGTGATTAAGTGCGGTTAAAGTCGGTTAAAACCAAAGACTAGGGCTGCAAGCGAACCAAACGTTCGATGAACTAC
>NW_021577402.1:0-2656 GCF_001605985.2 Dendrobium catenatum
CAATCTACAAGCTCAACCGTATAAAGAACTTGATATCCAACCGGTGAAATTCCTCAAAAAACTTAGATCCTAGGTTCACTACACTTAGATCTATATAATTTTTTTTACAAGTGGCTTTTTTAGATTTTTCAAAATATCACCCCATGCTTTCTTCTTCATCGATTACTAATCTATGTTTTAAAAAATCTTCATTAAATTTAGAATGTCCTCGATCGAGAGAATAATTTTTTTTTTAAAATTAAAAAATCTTTTTAGTATTATTATTTATCATTATTTAATTTAAAAAATTATACTTTATTATGTTTTAATATTATTAATTATTTTAAGTAATTCCTAATTTGGATTGTCATTAATTTAGTTTTTGTCTTTGAATTCAAATTTCTTCCAAAATTGAAATTCAAATTTCTTTCATTAAATTTATAAATCTATATTATAAAGTTTTTTTATAAATTTCCCTTCCATGGATTTTGAATTAATTATGATTGACTTAATTTCATTCTAAATTCCAACCTCCAAGAATTAAGTAAGCATTAAAAGCCTCCCTAATTCACTCTTTATGAATTTTGAATTTTGAAATTCCTAATCCTCTCTATTGAATTTTAAATTCAAAATTCAAACATCCCTTAATTACTTTCATTAAAAATAAACTATATTATCAAATTTGGAAAGTATATTTTATTTTGAATAATCAATTTCTCCATTTGAATTTCAAACTTTCCTCTTTTGATTAATTCTTAAATTATGAAGCCTTCCTCATAATTTCATCTGTACTTCAACGATGCGCGTTGACATATTATGTATACCATGCTTTTATTAATTTTGGGTAACGAATTCTGTAATTCAAATATTAATAATTAATCTTGGAATTTTGAATTTGTTATCTACAATTAGGATTTGGATTTAAATTTAATATTATTATATTATATGTTATTTAGATTAATACTTATTTTAAATACATAAAATATACCTTATTTATCTCTTAAAAATCTATATTATTATCTTCTGATTTATTATTATTTTATAATATTTTGATTATATATGAATTTTTTCTTTAATTCCTTTTAATCGTCTAAACTATTTTGGATTTTATTAATACCAATATTTCTATTTTTAAAATTTATTATTATTATCATTATTATCATTAAATTAAATGCATTAAGTTTCAGAAAACTTTAAAATATTATATTATTCCGGTCACTATTCAATCACTTATTTTAAATTCTTGTTGTATTCCCATTATTTTTTAAATAAACATTTCGGTACTTTAATCACTATTAAAACCTATATATATAACATTTTCTCCGTTTTTTAAATCCACTTTTCGCAACAGGCAGGAATACCTTTTTTTGATTCGTATTTGAATCCTGCAATCAATTTTGAGGATCACAGATTTGTTTCAAATATTAGGCATAATACGACATGTAGTTATTTCGAAAACAAGCCAAAAAGAGCCACTCTCTCTCTAAACATATTTTATTATAGTATGCAACACTTCGAAAATACTATAACTTCTCATTTTAAATTCCGTTTTTGATGCACAGGGCACCTTATTTTGTTCGTATTTGAATTCTGTACAATTTGTGACCATTCATGTTTGAAAATTTTAGGTATAGATGCAATTATTTTGAAAACAGTAAAAGGACACTATTTTAAAAATACCCTATTATTGTATTTAAACTTGTAAAATTCATAACTTTCTCGTTTTAAATCGGATTTCGGCGTGCGACCCCTTGTTCTCTTCAGAAAATTATGAATTTTAATTTAAAATTATTTGCGTGAACCTAATTCTTGCTGTCTGGACAGATTTTTGTCTTAGATTGCTATTCTGAGTAATTTTACTATTATTTAAATATTTATTATTATAATTATTTTGAAATTATAAATTATTTTCAAATCTTTTTGAAAGCTCGATCGAGTGGCTAATGAATCCCTCATATGCCTATGTAGATACAAATGTGATATATTTTAAATTATCGTATTTTCCAAAAATCTATATAAAGATGTATTTATAAAGTATTTGAAAATTATTTTGAAACTATTATTTTAAATCCTGATTTTTGAGAGAATCACTTTCATGAAATTTTAAACATAACTTCTATGCATGAAGAGCAAATTATGGGGGAGTGGATTAGTGGATGGTTGAGTTCCAATCATTCACTAATCCTGTCATTAGTTTTATTTAATTTTCGTTTGTCGTAGATTGCATGTGTAGGTTGCACCACGAGCACTTAGTTTTGGCTCTCCTAAATTTAAGGACATGGCGTGTTTACTGTTTTTATATGTCTCCCATGCATTATTAGCTTGAGGGTTAGTGTAAAACTCTATTTAAACCCATATAACGTAGTGATACTTTAAGGACAAAAATTAAAGACCGGTCTAGCAAACTTAAAATTTTTTTAGGGGCTAGGATAAATCACTGATTGACATGAAAACCTCCACACTTGAACTTAGGGACATCATAAACCTTCTAGAATGTTCTAGGAATTTTTAGGGCTTGTTAGACCCCTTAATTAACCAACCATAATTAACCTGCTAAATAATGCCCCGAGACCTTCTAAAAATTACAATAAATATATTTTAGGTCAGAAAATTACTCATAATACCTTGATTTGTTCAGAATCTAACCCTTGACCTTAGATAAATAGGGCTCCTCAGT
>NW_021577403.1:0-213 GCF_001605985.2 Dendrobium catenatum
AATTAAATAAATTAACAAAATGCTCAAACTTAAATTAGACCTAACACTGACCTAACCAAGGCATGGAACCTTAAGGCTTTTGTAGGTCTGCCTGTGACCTTAATAATGAGCCTAAGAACACCAAATTTGGACAAGTGTACAGGGAGATATGAATTTCCAAAGTTCCCTTAAATTTTTGAAATTATTAATTCGGCCATTACACAGTCAGCGCTC
>NW_021577404.1:0-526 GCF_001605985.2 Dendrobium catenatum
AATAACACATTTTCAATATAAAAATTCTTAAGATTTCTAATCATACCTGACCCAACCACCTTCCTTGCAATGTTATCTCCAAGTGTAACCTAGCCTCCAATCCTGGCTTCTAGCGATATGAATTGTGTAGTATCTCCAGTCATATGCTTTGAACATCCACTGTCCAGGTACTATATGCTCTCACGAGGTCTTGTGTAAGAGCGACCCTACAAGATTATCAAACGTTAGACCTAGGAACCCAAACAAGTTTGGGTTCTACTTTTGGCAAATTATAAAGAGATGCATGTATGATATGTCTAGGTTTATGCATCTTAGGTTTCCACATCAAATAAGTTTTCTTGTTTAAAGTACGTGTGAGCTATGTGTCCATTCAATCCACAATTGTTACTATTGACTTTTGGAAAAGGATTCTTAAGTCTTATACTATTCATTTGTCTATTTAGAGATTGCATAAATTTATGAAACAAAATAGGATTAGTGAAGTCTTCAAGTTTAGGGGATACCCTATTTTCCTTGAGAGCTTATC
>NW_021577405.1:0-575 GCF_001605985.2 Dendrobium catenatum
CATACCGTTGGTTAGTCGCCGATAATTTACCGGCGGCTAAAAACTGGTGGAGCCGCCAATTTTAGGGTAATTACCAGCAGTTTTCCAACGGTTTAGGCCGCTAGAAATAAATCACTTAAACCCGGTGGCCAAACCGCCGGTAATTGTTGACGCTTGAAGAAAAACTGGCGGTATGTCTGGCGATCAGTTTGTGACTGATTTTTCCGGCGATTTACAATGCAAAATTGTTGGTAACTCCAGTGGTCAAATGAGCGCCGCTAATCTCGCTGCTAAAATATGATTTTCCTGCAGTGTCTTATATTCAAGTTTTGTATGTGATGTGTGTGTGAGTTTGTCTTAATTGACCTAAATGTCCCCCAAAAAATATAAATTTTTTGATCAGATGTCAAATGATTTAATTAGATGGCCGATAGAGATGAATTTTACATATATTGGCTTGTTAAGTTGATTTAAGTTAATTAAAATTAATTTAATTAACTCATTTTTTTAGAATGAAGGTTTTGTTTGGGATAGTTGCTTCTTAAAACAAATTTTTAATAAAAAAAAAAAAAATTTATACTAAAAAAGATGTTTTA
>NW_021577406.1:0-281 GCF_001605985.2 Dendrobium catenatum
AATTTCTCCTCTTCTCCCTCTTACATATATATATATATATATATATGAAAGAGAAAAAAGTTACAAATACAACAATATGATCTCCCCCTTTGACATTATCAAAAAGAGAGGGTCACAACTAAATAAATAAAAAATAAAACGATCCCTCATCTAGTGAAAAATTTTTAAAATGAGAAAGTTACCTCTTAATTTTTTTCAAAAACATAGTAAGGAATGAATTGACAACGCATAATCCAGTAAAGGTTAGAATTTCAAAAATTGTTAATCTAAGCTCAAGTTCT
>NW_021577407.1:0-293 GCF_001605985.2 Dendrobium catenatum
ACACTTTGATTGTCCTAATTCCTAAAATTAGGAACCCTTTGTTTCCCTCCAACTATAGGCCCATTAGCCTTTGTCAAACCAATTATAAAATTGTGGCTACTATGATTGTTAATATATTGAAAAAAGGAATGGATAGAATGATCTCTGAAGAAGAAGTTGCCTTCATTCATGGTAGATCTATTGCTCAACATTGTTTGCTTGCCCAGGAGATTTTTCATAAGTTCAAGATCTCAAAAAATAAGAAAGGGATGATGGGAGTTAAGCTTGATATGGAACAAGCTTACGATAGCATG
>NW_021577408.1:0-556 GCF_001605985.2 Dendrobium catenatum
GTGCCTAACAAGGAAGAGAAAGTATTAATATGTTTATACTGACTCTCGGCGGTCCCGAGCTTACTTCTTAGATCGTTAGAGTCACTATATGAGCCTGAAAATTTTATTAGAATTACAAGTAGAAAAATTTTATACGTACCCTTACAAAAAAAAATATCTCTGATTCGAATCCAGACTAAAACAAAATATGGCATGCAAGGGCCCTAAAAAAAAAGCTACTACACAAACAATATAAACAATCATTTTTTATAATCTAAATATAATGTCCAATGTCCATATTACACCCAGAATTTGCAGAAAAGTAAAGTGACCGGGTACCACTGACTCGGATTCTAATCCTAAGAATGACGCAAGTAATTTTTGAAATGGGATATACTGTTCCTTGAATCTTTATTTCTTTGTCTTCTTTCTTCAATCTTCTCATTCTGTCTTTTCTTCTTTTACAAGCTTCTCGGATCCGCCGGGTTCTTGATATCCAAATGAAAAGAAACTCATCGCTAAGAGGGGTATTTTCTTTTTTATTTGGATATTGAATCATTCTAATTTGGCTTTCCAA
>NW_021577409.1:0-261 GCF_001605985.2 Dendrobium catenatum
GAGTCATGGCTTTGGCATAGGAGACTTTGTCATTCTATCATGAAAAACCTTAGAAAGATTACCCAAAAGAACTTAGAAAGAGGTATATCAAAACTAGACTTTAATAAGGACCACCTTTGTGATGCATGTCAATTAGGTAAGCAAGTGAAGTCCTCTTTTCAGTCCAACAAGGATCTTAGGACTAGTAAACCTTTGGAAATATTACACATAGATCTGTTTGGACCAGTTGGCATTGTAAGTCTAGGAGGGAAGGTATATGGA
>NW_021577410.1:0-382 GCF_001605985.2 Dendrobium catenatum
AATTTCTAATATTCTCGTATCATCAAGAGACTCAAATCCATCTCGGAAATGAGAGAACTTTGCTCACAGCCGCGGAAGTAAATATGACACATCTTTTTTTTTTGGATTTCTTTTTTGTTTTTCAACGGACACGTGTATTGGATACGCGTGTCCTTTTGAAATTAAATAGTATTTTAATTGGATACGTCTTTGGCATATCCGACACGTATCGGTGGAGTATCAGAGGTTTATCCGTGTATCGGTGTATCAGATACAACACGCCTTCATAAATAGGTGTATCGGTGCAACATAGAAGGTGAGCAAGCGCAATACCCACCAGTCGTTGGAAGAGTCTGCGACTCGTGGTTTTAATTTATCTTCTTCTTCTCCTCCGTTTCCTCCA
>NW_021577411.1:0-934 GCF_001605985.2 Dendrobium catenatum
ACTATAATCCATCTATATAAAGAGACAAGTAGTGCACGACAGTCTACCTGTATAAAGCAGCGGATAACTCTATTCAGAAGCTGTAACGCCATGCCACCGGATCCGAAACAATCATACAAGCAGACAAAAGGCGTTTTCAAACAATTCAAGAATATCCCCACAAATACATTATAATATGTATGCACATAGGTACACTAAATAGGGGTATACAATCAAAATCCCGCATGGACCCCAACGAGCATGTTGTAAGAATACACGTGACGTCTAGGGATTCTGCGCAGGTCAACAAATTTGAACCTGATCCTTCTAAGTAAGTAAATAGGAGTCGATAAGGTTCAATCGATAATTATAAAATGCTCCCAAACACCCGCATGGGTCCCGACGAGCGTGTTATGGGTACACACGTAACGTATAGGAATTTTGCGCGGGTCAATAAGTTAATTCAAGTTCGAATCTAATCCTTCTATACAAATCACTAGGAGTTGACAAGGTTCGAACCATTAAACAAATATATGATTGTGGTGACCCGTATATTATTTTAATACATTCATATTAGGCCTTCAATACTTATAACAATGAGAATTCAATAATAAAGGCATAAAGCCTATAAAACCCGATCCTCTGCCGACAGCTCGATAGAGTTGACAAGGTTCATCCACAAAATTCAAATATTTTCAAATGAAAATGACCCTATTCACCTCGATGATAGTCGTGTTGAATATTTTTCTCAATCAGAGGGGTTCACAAACACTTTCAAAGGCCTTCCAAACTCCACCTAAAACTCCACAGAAAATCCAAAATTACAGAATTTCCAAAATTCAAAATATTTAAAATTGAAATGAATCCATCAATATTTAAAGTAAAATTCATCCACCTTCCGCAATAGTTTGCTAGGATCTCTGTTTAAAATTGCGCAATAAGAGGCGCGCCTCTG
>NW_021577412.1:0-307 GCF_001605985.2 Dendrobium catenatum
TTGAAAACTACCTAATGTTATGATATAAAAGAACAAAGATACAAGAAGAACTACTAAAAACTAAATATAATAAATGTTGTAAGAAACATGCTTTTAAGGTGAAATGTAGAAAACTAACTTAGGAAATGTTGTAACAAAACAGGCTAGAAGAAGAACTTTAAAAATGAGAGGCATTAACCTTTCAATTACTATCTGTCACTTGATTGATTTCCATCTGATAATGCCACATCTTCCTAACTATTTTTTTGATTATCAATGTCTACCTCTAACTATAACTCACTCTCATTTTCCTAGATACAATTTAATC
>NW_021577413.1:0-874 GCF_001605985.2 Dendrobium catenatum
GCATAAGATTCCCCAGTAATGTAAAAATCATTATTCAAGTACTCTGGGTGATGGGAGAAGAATGCCTGGGAAAAATATATACATATGGATGTAAAAACCAATAGACTTGATATGCGAAAATAAAGGCAATTAATCCTAGACCAAGTAAAATGAAGCAGGATTAATAAAGGAACTTCCTATCTTAATATGTTTGGTAAATACCCAAAGTAAAATGGTTCTCAATGAAAGATTATGATGTACTTTGGTTTAAGAAAGTAAAAGTTTCATTCTTAACTGACTTGACTTGTTATTGCAAATCATTCTTTATATGTGATCTCTAGTATAAATGATATAAGAGGAATACAACAACAACATCAAACCTTTATCCTACCACATAGGGTCGGCTACATGAATCATTTTTCTCTATTGTGTCCTATTAAGATTCAAATTCGCATTTAATGCTAATAAACAAAGGACATTCATAATACAATTTAACCAAGTATTTTTATATCTACCTCTATATTTCTTAACATAGGTTGGATCTAAGACATCTAATCTCCTAACCGGGTCATCAAAATGCCGACGTTTTATGTGACCAAACCATCTAAGACGACTCTTTCTAATCTCATCTGCCACTGAAGTTACTCCAACATTTTCATGTATATACTTGTTTAGCATTTTGTCTCTATGTATAATATAGGAGGAATGCCTATTGGGAAAAAGGAAAATACTCTAATTTAAAATGTTAACAGTAGTTTCCTGTTTGTACTTTGTCGAGAAAGTGCTCCACGTAAAACTATTTTTTGGTAAATTTTTAGGGTGCAGGGGCTACAGTCCAAAAAAATAATAGTGCTGGCCTACAAAAACTCTAGAATTGACTTAATAAATCAAATTC
>NW_021577414.1:0-303 GCF_001605985.2 Dendrobium catenatum
AGATTTCATTAATTAATAGAGGTGGAGGTAGTTGTTGTTGGTGCAATAAATGAATGAAGAGTGCAAAAGCAAAGTTTATATTTAAGATTTTGTTTGTGATAGCTTAATTTTTTGTTGCCTTACTTTTTATATTGCAATCATAGTTTCTGCTTAGCCATTAATTTTTACTATTTTTTTTAAAAAAAATTATGCTATGAAACTGCTTCCTACAATATTTTTTAAAAAAGTTATATTCTCCTTAATATTTTTATAATCATCTTTATAAAAAATTAAGATTATTTCAAATAGACCTTACGTAGGAAC
>NW_021577415.1:0-256 GCF_001605985.2 Dendrobium catenatum
GATCAAAACTAGAAAATGATAAATTTATCTTATAATTGGATTAAAAATTAGTAATGAATGAATTAACAATACTGAAATCCAAAAATGGTAGAACAACAGATCGGGTTAACCCCAGCTCAGACACCTTACAGAGAAAAAATCTTTTGAAAACAAAAATCTAACTTAGAAAAGAAATGAGATAAGAAAAGTGATCTGTTCAAAACTTCATTTCAAAAAAATATCTGATAGAATACTATAACAAAACAATTAATAAAAA
>NW_021577416.1:0-303 GCF_001605985.2 Dendrobium catenatum
CGGATTCTAATCCTAAGAATGACGCAAGTGATTTTTTGAACTGGGGTATACTCTTTCTTGAATCTTTATTTCTTCATCTTCTTCCTTCAACCTTCTTGTTATGTCTTTTCTTCTTCTACGAGTTTCTCAGGTCCGCCGGGTTCTGGATATCAAAATGAAAAGAAACTCATCCCTAAGATGGGTATTTTCTTTTCTATTTGGATATTGAATCATCCTAATTTGGCTTTCCAAATAAAAGAGAATAATCCTTTAAAGTATATTCTCCATTCTTTAGATTCCAAATTGGGTGTGATATCCCGCTTT
>NW_021577417.1:0-319 GCF_001605985.2 Dendrobium catenatum
TCATGGTTTTAAAGCGACTAGGTGGTTAGCTGGCTCCTCCATCCAGGCCGGGATAAGTCCAGGTTTTGCACTGCATTAGCTAGGACACGGGTCTTAGTGTTTCGTAGAGCACTAAGCCCAAGCTAGATTTAGGATTCGAGGCTACTACATTCGGTCTCGTAGTATGCCTTAAATAGTAGGTAGGTTCCTCCTTTTCGGGGACTATAAATCCTACTTATCCGCGTCACGGGATGACGCCACCTCCATCTGTTCTCTCACGCATGTGATCGATTGCTTGATTTCTTTTCTCCAGTTTCTCTTTAGTACCCTAGAGCCTCCG
>NW_021577418.1:0-244 GCF_001605985.2 Dendrobium catenatum
CAAAATGAACTCAAATCAAGCTCGATTTATGATTCGTTGATGTCGATCGACTCTATCTAATTTATTTTGATCAAATTAATATATCATTGGGCTTAAATCAACTCACCAATCAAAACACCAAATTCTTCCAAATAAAATCTATTTTAATTTTAATCAAATTAAAATCAACCCTTAGATCCCTCTTAAATTCAACCCAAATCTAAATCAATTCGATCTAAATCTAATTCAGCTTCAAATCAACTCT
>NW_021577419.1:0-296 GCF_001605985.2 Dendrobium catenatum
CTTAATTTAATCATCCATTCTTGTACGTTTCACATCACTTACTACATTAAATACCTTCTAAGGTACTCCGCCATTCTATGTATCTGCCATTCAGTGCGCGATTTTACCCAACCCAGACCCTATAAAGAATTCCGATAACTTCAATGTAAAGTTCTTCGTGCGAATCCATATGAAAAATGCCCAATGATATTGGAAAATAATCACAAAACTATTTCCTCACATGTTTCATGAATTCTCATTTGCTGGAAATTAAGTGATGGGATACAGTTCAAAGCAAAAACCTTTATCAAATGAGC
>NW_021577420.1:0-227 GCF_001605985.2 Dendrobium catenatum
TAGAGATAATTATTTTTTTTTGGCATTAAGCAAATTAAATATAATTTCAAATAAGGATAAGAAAAATAGAGACAATCCGACTAAGACTTCGTTTGGGACAGGTTTTAGCCACAATTTTTTAGCTGCATTTAATCAACTTTGCATTAAAAAACTGTTTTAGAATGCCATAAGAAAATAGTCCCAAACGAAGTCAAAATTTCACCATTCTCAATCAAAATACCAAACTA
>NW_021577421.1:0-468 GCF_001605985.2 Dendrobium catenatum
TCTCTCTCTCCCCCTCCCAATCTCTCTCTCTCCCTCCCACTCTCTCTCTCTCTCTCCTTCTTCTCTTTTTCTCTCTCTCTCTCTCTTCATCTCTCTCTACCTCCCTCCCTCTCTCGCTCTCGGGACGATTGCTCTGGGGATGAAACGGGCGATTTCTTGAGACAATTTTTTCTCTCTCGATTTGGATTCTCGCCGGCGGGGTCTGATCGTCAGACTTTTGGGTTATGGTTGGGGGTGGCCGTCACGGCCACCCCTTCGTCACCCATCGGGGCGTGGTGGAGGAGGTGAAGGTGGGGGTTCGGATGTTAGAACACGTTCTAGTGCTTGAGGGAGAAATGTGGTGGATAGCGGTGGATCAGGAGTTGATGTAAATAGCAGAGGGAGTTCTAGTGAAAGGAGATTCTCCTTAACTGGATTGAAAGGTTTGGCTGACATTGAGGAAGATGGAAAGTGACTGGTATACACTCG
>NW_021577422.1:0-358 GCF_001605985.2 Dendrobium catenatum
CATGACTAAAGCAAAAAGATATGGGCTTAAGGCTGATTCTTTGATGTAACCTAATCGAAATAGGGAAATACTTGGTCAATCCACCTTGTGTCCACCTTGTGTTTGAACACAAGTAATAGCTCATGCATACATATCTTTAATGATTTGAATATAAGCATTATGAACTCCTTTCTTACCAAAAAGTCTCCATAGCACTTCTCTTAGAACTTTATCATATGCTTTATCTGAATCAATAAATATCATATGTAGATCCTCCTTATTCTCTCTATATTTCTCCATCAAACCTCTTAATAAATGTATGGCTTCCATATTCGACCTACCAGGCATGAATCCAAATTGATTTTGAGAAACATTAGTA
>NW_021577423.1:0-998 GCF_001605985.2 Dendrobium catenatum
CTAGATGATTATTAAGTGATTATATGAATATCATACAATTATGTGTTTATGACTTGATTGTATTTTATTGGATGACCGCATCACTATTGCATGATTGGATAGTTGCATTATTGTGTGATCATAATAAAGATTGCTTGATTATTATGGAAGTGCATAATCATTGCATTGTTATATGATTGTTAGTGACCATTACACAATCATTTGCTTATTATTATGTGGTTTGATATGATGATTATTGTATATTTATTGTATGACTATATGGTTATTATATGATTGCATGAAATGGTGCGACTTGATTATTGGCTTATTGCTATATGATTAGTTGAATGTATTATGGTTATGTGATGTTTGTTTGATTATATAATATTATGATTTGATGATGCGACTGCTTGGTTGCATGATTATGTGATTTATATATAATTGCATGAGCACTGTGTGTTGTATGTTCATAACATGGTGGGACACTTATTGCATGCTTGTTGTATGATTGCATGCTTCTTGATTCTCCTTAGTTGATAGTAGGATTGCATTTTCCTAGCGAGTCTTTCTAGTTGATCGTAGGATTGCATTTTCCTAGCGAGTCTTTCTAGTTGATCGTAGGATTGCATTTCTCCTATCGAGTCTTTCTATTTGATCGTAGGATTGCATTTTCCTAGCGAGTCTCTTTGGCTGATCGTAGGATTGCATTTTCCTAGCGAGTCTTTCTAGTTGATCGTAGGATTGCATTTTCCTAGCAAGTCTTTCTAGTTGATCGTAGGATTGCATTTCTCCTATCGAGTCTTTCTATTTGATCGTATGATTGCATTTTCCTAGCGAGTCTCTTTGGCTGATCGTAGGATTGCATCTTCTTGGTGAATCTTGTTCGTGGTTGTACCTCCTAGGGATAAGGAGGTCAACGCCAACACGTACGGTTCACCCATTGTTCACCACACCTGTTGGGGTGGAGTTTGTTGACCTCATATTTGTCCTGATTTGTCCTCGAGCGCATTTGATCGAGT
>NW_021577424.1:0-1287 GCF_001605985.2 Dendrobium catenatum
CTACATCACATTTTCTTAAGAAAACAAAATCCTGCTTAACGTTTTCTTACAAAACGTGATTCCTGTTCATTTGTATGCTCTTTTTTTTTTTATATATGCTCCTACTCCTAATACTTTTGTCAAATCTGCTCCTAAAAATTTGGCCCTTTTCTGTGTCCTTCGATTTCCTTGTTATTGTCAGATTGGAAGTCGCGACGAGTGCAAGCCGCCAACATAACGATATTTCTTACCTTTAGTCCACTTCTTCGCCATTTCATATTTAAGAAATTCAGGTTTTAGAACAAAATTGTCAAAAACGTAGTGAAGTGGAGCATTAACTTACAGTGAGATTAACTCTACAATTTTAGGCGTTTGTCAGGATTTAGCTTCTTCTCCATTTCTTCGTTATTATTTGAGTTTGCCTGCTTCTCCGCCTCTACTTGTACATATTCTTCATTATGCTTTGTAAACTGAATTTGAATTTTAAATGTTAAACATCCAAATATGTTTTTTTTTATTCTCAACTTGTTATTATAGGGATCTATTGAGGATGGTTAGAGGCAAAGATAAAGTCATGTTTGGTCAAAGAAGGAACCCAACATGAAAATATATTTGTCAAATTCACGTGGGAGGTGGCGACAAGACGTATGTGTACTTGAAATATAATTACTGTGATAAGGTGGTGAAAGTGGTGTCACTAGGATGAAGGTGCACCTATTTGGATCCCACAAGAATGTAGCACCACATGTCAAAGTGTCGATATAGGATGAATGAGTGCTTATTCAGATCCCATAAGAATGTAGTGCCACGTGTCAAAGTGTTGATATAGTGAAGGAGGAGATCAAAGCATACATGAATAAATCAATAACATTAAATCACCTAGCACAAAAATAACTTGAGAGGACCGAGTTGATGTTGGCTCATACTACGAGAGTGTAGTGGTCGGGACTCATCATCCGCATTACAACACATATCCAGTAGGGGTGTAAGGGATTCCATGAATCAATTTATGTTGTACACGTTCGAGGATAGACAGGAAGATAGACCTTTAATATCAAAGAAGCATACCATAAAGAATGCAAGAGAGGAACGAATACTGGTATGCATGAATATAGGGAGATTTTATATGAGAATATTATCCCTTTCAATGTTGGAACCTCCTGTAATATCAAAAATCTGCTCCAGGATCGTCCAGGACGATCTGGATCGTCCTGGGATGATCAGTTGTAATTCTGCTCCAGAATGTGCCCAGTTTTGCTCCAGGTGATTTACTGTACATATCGTCCAGGCCGATTTGGACATCGTCCA
>NW_021577425.1:0-258 GCF_001605985.2 Dendrobium catenatum
GTCGGCCAATAGTAACCCATTCTTTTAATTTTTACTGTCATCTTGGGACCTGATTGGTGTGCTCCACAGAGTCTTTCATGAACTTCTGCTATCACCTTATCAGCTTCTCGAGTCCCTAGGCATCTTAGCCACATTTGGTCGAAAGCACGTCGATACAATGTGTTGTTGACAAAGGCATATCGTAGCGCTCTCTTTCTGATTTGAGTAGCTATTGATTTGTCTGTTGGTAGTCTACCTTCCTTGAAGTAGTCAATGAAA
>NW_021577426.1:0-515 GCF_001605985.2 Dendrobium catenatum
CGACTTCTATTGACCCGTATAGAAGGATCGGTTTCAAACATGAATTCACTTGTCAACCCGCGCAGCATCCCTAGACGTCACATATGTACCAATAACACGCTCGCCGGAGCCCATGCGGATGATTTTTATATTGATTTAGACGTACCACATCATGTACCTATGTGTATACAAACTATAGTGCATGTGCAGGGCTACTTTGAAATAACTGTAGTTGTGTAAATAATTATCATTTGGATGCACACAACTTTCATTTAGGAGCTTATACACGCCTTCTGTCCGCTAGCACGAGTATTGCGGATCCGGTGGCGTGGTGTTGTAGGTTGTAGACGCCTTCTGTCTGCTTGTATCAGTGTTGCAGATCCGGTGGCGTTTTGGTCTTGATGTTGACACCCTCCCCCTTTCTCATTCACCGGGAACGGGACTTTCTGGACTTTGGAGTCCGCTGCTTTGAAAAGAACCCCCTTTGAGGTCGTCAGTATAGTGGACTTATTATTTCCTATGTTTGTGGGCACCCG
>NW_021577427.1:0-269 GCF_001605985.2 Dendrobium catenatum
TTGCGTGTCCAGAAGAAGACTCCATTCCTATAGAGGTGCAGGGTCGTCAAGTTCTGTCTCCTATAGATTTGGAGTACATCAACAAACAAATTTTTCAAGTCCTTTCTACCTCTTCAGCAGTCGATGAAGAAGCAGATTGGAGACAACCGATAATTGAATACCTTCAAGAAGGCAAGCTCCCTCACGAGAAATCACTTGCCCATCAAATCAAGAAACGTGCCCTATCCTACGTACTAGTCAATAATACGTTGTACCGACGATCGTTTGGT
>NW_021577428.1:0-225 GCF_001605985.2 Dendrobium catenatum
GAATAAGCTAGATACTTGGTTTCTCCATTATGTTATTGAATTGTATCTCATCTATGGTTTGTTTCCTATTTACTGTGGTAATGTTGGTAAGAATTTTGGGTGTTATTCCCTTTGGTTGTGCATTGGGGTGGTTCTTAGTTCCATTGGAGTGTTGGGGGTGGCTCTTTTTAAGTTGGTGGTTCCTGTTCATGTTTGGAGTGCTAGGAGGTTATATTTGGGCTGGTA
>NW_021577429.1:0-392 GCF_001605985.2 Dendrobium catenatum
ATTTACAGCCTAGAATTTGCTTATTTGGTGGTGCAGGAACTAGCTGCCATGTTTCTTGCTTTTGCAGAGCAAGGAACTCGGCGGCCATCGCATTTCTCCATTCAGGGGATTTGTTGGCTTCTGCATAGCTGGTAGGATCCAGCTGAGAGTCTTGATTATGAAAGAGATTGAGGCGAGTGACAGGCTTGAGGTTGCCGGTTTGAGTACGAGTGACCATCGGATGCTTTGCCACCGCGGGAGAAGAGATTTGCTGGGTGGCATCCGAGGAAGATGCGTGATCCTGGAGTTGAGTAGATGAGTTAGACGATGATATTGAAGTATCCCGATTTGTATTTACGCGATTGTGCTCCATAGGGGATTGGTGGTTAGGACCCTGCGGTAAAACAGAGGAA
>NW_021577430.1:0-574 GCF_001605985.2 Dendrobium catenatum
TCCGGGATTCGCACTCTTTCGGAGTTCCCTGATCTTAGAATTTCTTCTTGCCATGGTTTACATGCTTTATGGATTTCTGATGAAGAAATGAAGGCTTTAACTATACCATTTGAGTTTGCGTTGGTTGGAAAGTTTCCTGGTAGGCGACCCTAGTTAGATGCTATTCACAAGTTTTTCTTTTAACTTAAGCTTTATGGTGATTTTTCTGTCACTTTGCTGAATTCCAAAAATGTTTTGATTAAACTTATGAATGATCTTGACTATTGCCGTGTTTTCTCGCACCGTTCTTACTTCGTTGGCAACTATTATATGAAGTTGGTTAAATGGACTCCTCTCTTAGATGTTGATATAGATTCTCCTACTATACCCATTTGAGTATCCTTTCCTCATCTTCGTCCGCACTTATTTACTCCTAGAATTTTACATGTGCTTGGTTCGCTGTTTGGCCTGCCGTTGGGGACGGATAATGCCACATCAAATGGTTTGAGGCCCTCTGTTGGCCGTGTGATTGTTGAATTAGATGTTACAAAGAAGTATGTTGATCAAGTTTGGGTTGGCTCGGAATTTATGGGAT
>NW_021577431.1:0-335 GCF_001605985.2 Dendrobium catenatum
TTTAGGCATAATTGAGTTAGATCATCCTGGACGATAAGAATATCATCCTGGCCGATTTCCTAAAATAAAGAATACCTAAATTGATTATGGCGGCTGATTCGTTCTGAATTGAGACTATCATCCTCGTCGATACAAGTATCGTCCAGCTTGATCAGTTAATGACGGCTGCCTTAATGAGGATGGCCTAATTAGGGTTTCTGTTTTTGGACAGATCGTCGATATAAATATCATCCCGGAAGATATAAATATCGTCCCGGACGATATAAATAACATCCCAGACGATATAAATATTGTCCTAGACAATGTTACCAAAAATAGAAATCTTTAGGGTACAA
>NW_021577432.1:0-260 GCF_001605985.2 Dendrobium catenatum
TACTTTTCATAAGAAGGAACCCAAACCTGCTTGGGTACCTAAATCTAATATTTGATGATTTTTTAGGTAAGCTCTCACAAAAGGCCTCATGAGAGTATATGGTACTTGGACAGCGAATGCTCTCGACATATGACTGGTGATGCCAATCAATTTGTTTCGCTAGATTCCAGGACTAGAGGCAAGATTACTCTTTGAGACAACACCACCAGGAAGGTGGTAGGTTCAGGTATAATTGGTAATTCCAATAACCTTATGATTGA
>NW_021577433.1:0-223 GCF_001605985.2 Dendrobium catenatum
TCGTACAGGACGATCCACTGCATACAGAATTGAATACGTGCCATTTTAGGGCGGTTTTTCTTGACTTTTGTATAAATAGTCCAAATTAGACTGCCACCCAATCTTTTTGTCATTTGATCTTCGTGCCTCTTGAGAGAATAGCCAAGGAGAGAGTTGAAGAGAGAATTCTAGGGAGGATTCCTTCTCCTGAAGCGAGAAGGCTTCACTTGGATTTCAAAGGTAA
>NW_021577434.1:0-335 GCF_001605985.2 Dendrobium catenatum
CTTCTGAGTCCACATTTGAGCCAGCAGCTACAATATTGTCGATGATGGTTTTTATCTGGGTGAGATATTGGGTGATGGTCTGATTTCCCATCTTCACATTGTGAAACTCATGTTTAAGCTGGATCACCCTGGATCTGTTTGTTGGTTGCAGCCTGATTTCGAGTGTTGTCCAGATTTCACTCGAAGTGGACAAATGGATGATGTATGGTAGCACCGATGGTGAAATAGTTGAGATTAGTGCTGAGACCAGATTTTGGTCTATAAGCTTCCAAAGGCGGTAGTCAACATTCTGCTCCGTCGGGCAAGTCGTTTTCCCGGTGAGATATCCGTCGAAT
>NW_021577435.1:0-279 GCF_001605985.2 Dendrobium catenatum
ACACCAACCTTCGCACATTCGCTGATGCAGACTGGGCCTCGGACAACACAGATCGCAAGTCCATATCCGGATTCTGTACATTCATGGGACCAAACTTGATCTCTTGGTCGGTAAAGAAGCAAATTACAGTAGCAAAATCTTCGACTGAAGCTGAGTACCGCGCTTTATCGGCAGCTACCTCAGACGTTCTTTGGCTACGACGTCTCGCCGACGAACTTCAGTTACCACAGAAGACACCGACCACGATCCTATGTGACAACATCTCTGCAATTGCAATAG
>NW_021577436.1:0-1790 GCF_001605985.2 Dendrobium catenatum
AATGAAAGTGCAAAATTTTGAGTTAAGATCGTTACCAACATCACAGAAAAAAAACCTTTATTGCCTACCACTGAAACCGATGGTTAATTACCCCAAGGGGAAAGAACAGCTGATGACGGACCAATCGACATAGAGAAAATTAGTAAAAGAACCAAAGGCCATGAGGCCTGAGGCCAGGGAAATACTCAATAAAACTAATAAATCATTTGAAATAAAAAAAAATCCTTAAAATGAGCAGTAAAATCCACGATTTGATATAGTAGAGACCGAATCGCTAGAACCAAGAGTGTTGAGAAAAGAGCCATTTTGTGAGTTGAATTATTACATCGACAATTCTTTGAAAATCTTAGACGTAGATTAAAGTTTTCTAAATGTAATGGATGGATGCATCGCAGGGCATATTAAAATTAACACAAATCACCTATATTTAATCCTGTAAAAAATTTATGTTTATTTCTTGCTTCACATATTTTCTATTGGATGCTTCTTATAATTTTTTGACATTATCATACAGGCTTTGAAAATCTATGGAAAGTATAAATGTTGAATCAAATAAAGCATGAGTGTAAATGTTTGCAAGATTAGTGGGTTTCCTATGATTATAATAAAAAATTACCTTAAAATATATTTTGTTGTCAGTCCTATATATTGAATCGATGTAGGAAAATTTAGTTATAGCTGTATGTAGATACCAATTTCCTAGGCTTTTACCCACTAAACTCTTAAGAAGATTTCTTACAGTTTTGTTAAGTACCTCATTATAGCCATCAATTCGTGGCTGAAAGGTTGAGTAAAATTTAAATTTAGTGCCCACAAGTTTCATTAATATTTTTTTCAGAAGTATGATATGAATTTAACATCTCAATCAAGAAATAATTTTTTTTTTTTTGATAATCTGCCAAAAGCATTAATAAGAGAAAAAAGAAAAGAACATCCAACTAAGTGATAGTATACCTATCAATTTCCTCCTTTAACAAAGAAAAGAAACTAGGAGGAACCTTATTCACTTCTAACAAGTCCCAAAAGAAGTCACCTTTCAAGGCATGGTTAGCACACCAATGACCTAACTTATTACAACCTCTATTAACAAAATTGAATAGAATTACATCAAACTCTTTTAGAAAATCCAAGTCTTCTCCTTCAGAAGTATCCACCTCTCGGCTATAAAGACCAGCCGATTTTTGTAAGTAAGTAATGACATTATGGTTGTCTCCATCCACAACTAAGCCTTTAACATTAAGCATCGAGTTTTTTATAACTCTCTTCAAAGAACGAACAACAAAAAGCTCCAGAAATCTTATATCCTAGGGCATTACCGAGAAACCAAAAGCAACAAGCATCCTTCCTCTATAGTCTCTAAAGATACTTCCAATGCCAGTCTCATTAGATAGAAGAAGTGCAGCATCTATGTTCACCTTAGTCTATCCGGGTGGAGGGGGATGCCAATATGAAGAAATTAGCTTATTCTGTTGTTTAGCATCATAGTGGTCCGAAAGAATCAAACAAGATGAACTAGATGCATGGATGATGGCATTTGTCACAATGATACCAATTCCAAGTTCTTTGCCTTCATGAATCAACAAGTTCCTACTCTTCCAAGAATTGAATACCAAAGCAAAATAAATATTAGCCATAATAGGGTTCACCTCTCCTTGTTTCCTTAAGAAACTCAAACATTCTTCTAGGCTGTTCAACTATGGAATAAAGAACCCCCAGCTTTCAGCCTTTTTAAAAATTTTCTTTAAAATCAAGAACTTTGTTGAGTCTAGTAATTAGGTTGTTAAGCCTAA
>NW_021577437.1:0-227 GCF_001605985.2 Dendrobium catenatum
TAAATTCAAATTAATTAGATTTTTTTATCAAAAAACCCAGAACTGTCTTCTACGTATAGACGGCGTATGATCTGCATTCGAAACGCGTATGAAATGCGTATAAAATGCATATTTTGAACATCTAAATGAAAACCTTCTTAATCGATTTAAATTAAGGATCAATGGTAAGACACCCTATATTCTGACGCTTCTTGCGGGTTTTATTGATGAAGAGGTGCATTCGAATT
>NW_021577438.1:0-287 GCF_001605985.2 Dendrobium catenatum
CAAATCCATCTCGGAAATGAGAGAACCTTGCTCACAGCCGTGGAAGTAAATACAATGCATCTTTATTATTATTTTTTTAAATTTCTTTTTGTTTTTCAACGGACACGCGTATCTGATACGCATGTCCTTTTGAAATTAAATAGTATTTTAATTGGATACGGCTTTGGCGTATCCGACATATATCGGTGGCGTATCGGAGGTGTATCCGTGTATCGGTGTATCAGATACAACACACCTTCACAAATAGGAGTATGATGGATCTTGAGTTGTAATTTTCGGATTCCAAG
>NW_021577439.1:0-326 GCF_001605985.2 Dendrobium catenatum
AAGGGTTTTTTAATATATTTTTTTAAGTAATAATAAAATAATATAAGGTAGATAAATTGAAATTTATTACGATCCAACAAACACAAGAGCTGAATGCCTAAGAAGCTAACTTCTACTAAAGAAATAAATGTTAGTGCAACTCATTTTAGAGTCTACTTGCGGCGATTGCAACTTTTTATAAAGTTTATCATATAGTTGATATGAATATAGTATTTTTTTTAAAGCTACAGAAAAAAGCAAGTTCTTAGTACAAAATCTTTTTGAGAGCAATGAAAAAATAGTGATCAAATATAAATTGTGATTGTAGTATGAAAAATAAAGAGTAA
>NW_021577440.1:0-1106 GCF_001605985.2 Dendrobium catenatum
AGCCATGTTTGCATAGATGGCGAATTCTAAAATTTCATCGTCATAAAACGGCCCATAAGATGATTCTAGTGGGCTTTGGCCCATTATTATCCACATACTTTCTTCTTTATTTGTAAGCCCTTAAGACGATAAATAAAGCTGATTTAAAAAAGAAGAAGGAAGAATCAATTTTAAAAAGTTTAAATGGCTCAGATATGAACAATTTTATCTCTCCAATTACTATGATAATTAAAGAGGATGCTTATGCCTTAGATAATTTTTGTAAGATATTAAAACATCTAAATATTTGGCTTAGGCATTTTTAAGAATTAGTTCTAAGATAATTTGAATTCTGTTTACACCAAGTTTTCACCAAAGAAAATGTGATTGAATAAGAGGCATAGAATGATACCAAGAACATTTTGGTTTAGGTCCAAATGAACCTAAAACAATCACATAGAAGTATATTTGAAAACTTTTTCAGATCATTTAAAAGGTTAAGTATTCTACTCATTTTATTTGATTATAAACAAAATAAGTAACTTGGCATGACAAATCCATTGAGTAAGTAACTTGGCATGACAAATCCACTGAGACTAAAATTGCTTAATTCTAAATTTCTTATGGTAACAACATATCCAAAAGAAAAGATCAAGGTTTGGGTTATGTATTTAGACCGTCAATGGAGCGTTTAGGATTACTGAAGAAAGAATCATAATGCCCCCACCATAAAATTATAATATGTCACTCTTCTATAAATTTGTGGGAGGATTTTAAATCAATGGAAAATTTGTTCTTTGTAGAAAATTATAAATAACTGCTCATTGTTGATCGTTGGTCATCATTAGACGCTAACAACATTGTTGCAATTTAATAGTCATCTAATGATGGCCATCAAGAAATGTCAAATGCATATTTTCTCATATGTAAAAGCTCTACTTTAAAAAAAAAAAGGCCAGCCTTCAGTATACGTCAATGATTGATGTTTGGCATTCATCATCAATAGCAGATATTCAATATCCATAAATGAATAATGTTCAACATTCATCTATGACCAACTTTTAACATTCTTGTTGGCATTCCCTTCATTTATGTCAATAATATATGTTAACCACAATTGTCTAACA
>NW_021577441.1:0-333 GCF_001605985.2 Dendrobium catenatum
GGCGGGTTAGAGAGTGAGGAGGGTTATGAGGTTAAGTAGGGGTATTTAGGGTATTTTTTATTTAAAAAAAAAATCTTTTTTTTAAAAGCTCTCTTTCTCTCTCTTTTTTCTAATTTTTTTTAATTATATTGCACAAAAATAAAAATAATTTTTTAATATTCCATCAAGTTGGTCGTCGCGTCGCCGCTCGCACACGTCGTCGTCTCGATTCGTGCGCCCAAAATTTAATTTTTCGCCGACCAGCGACCCCCACCAATATGGGTGTCAATCTTAGCTGTTTTCGTTGCTCCGGACGCATCAGCGCTGTCCGTTTCATGAACGGAGGTCGTCTCG
>NW_021577442.1:0-235 GCF_001605985.2 Dendrobium catenatum
TATATATATCCATCACCATAACCTCCCCCTCCTCATTTCATTTTCCTTACTGGGGAAGAAAGGAAGAGAGAGTGAAGGAGAGGAGAGAAGAGAGAGAGAGGGAGAGGATGGCAAAGAGAGCACAGAGAAAGTCTTTTTGTGCTTTTTTGTCTATTTCTTTTATTACAAATATTAATCTGATTATTTTAAGTGACATCTATTGTAATATCAGTTTTGCTCCAGGTTCGTCCAGGAC
>NW_021577443.1:0-311 GCF_001605985.2 Dendrobium catenatum
TTTTGCTACTTTCAATAATTCAAATAAGGATTACTTTGATATCTACCTAATATTTCTATTACAATGTTTGAAGATGACTCGAATTTTCCTTGCATGTGATCCCAACCTTGATTGAATCTTGCTCATAACTTGTTCAAATTGTATTTGAACAAATTTTTGATTGGAATGAACATTTACGTATATTTCCTCAATATATTATACATAAAAGAAAATTACTCTCAAGAAAAAAAAAGGCTTTATGGGGTATTGAAAGTCAGATTTACCTTTTATTTTGTCCATATTTTATTTTACTTTAATATCAAGCTTACAAG
>NW_021577444.1:0-272 GCF_001605985.2 Dendrobium catenatum
GCAACCACTTCCAGCAAGTTTCAAATGTCATTTCAAACCTGTCGGACCCATTCACAACGCCTTGGTCAACTTAGTTGACCAAGTCAACATTTTTGACCCAAGAGGCCCTTTAAGGGTCCAAACAGGTGTTTTGAACCAATTGATCTCCCCAGACCCTGGAGCCACACCCAATATAGTCAAAATGTCATTTCAAATTGATTGAACCCATTTCTAGACCCTTGATCCACATGATTGATCAAATCACCCATAATTGATTTAAGGCCCATTAAAGG
>NW_021577445.1:0-298 GCF_001605985.2 Dendrobium catenatum
AAGTCATTCATAATAATCAACTCAAAGCCAGAAGTTTTCCTCTCCGTGAGGAGTTTTCATTAAAAAAGATGCACCGAAGTCTGCAGAGGAAATATCCTCATGAAACTCTAGAACAAATCAAAATACGCCTTCAACAAGCATATGAGCACTAGCTAGCTGAGATTTTTTCATACTCAGATAAGACTTCTCAAAAATCTGAAGATGTCCCCGAACACTGGGACCACATGAGTACTCAATCCCGTGAAGCCGGACCCACTAAACGCAGCACTAGTAAAGGAAAGGCAATTCTTGAAGAAGA
>NW_021577446.1:0-306 GCF_001605985.2 Dendrobium catenatum
CTGCTTCTGCCCAAAAGTATTTTGGAAGTGAATACTCGGCAAGCATGGCTCTAGCGGCTTCCACCAAGGTCCGGTTCTTCCTTTCAGCTACCCCATTCTGCTGAGAGGTCCTAGGGGCTGAGAAGTTGTGTCTAATCCCCTTGTCCTCACAAAAATCACCAAATCTTTCATTCTCAAACTCTCCCCCATGATCACTATTGATTGTCAATATTTCACAACCTAACTTTTTTTGGATCCAAGTAGAAAAGGTTTTGAACTACTCAAAAGAGTCATTTTTATGTGTAAGAAATTTTGTCCAAGTGAACC
>NW_021577447.1:0-334 GCF_001605985.2 Dendrobium catenatum
TCACTCAGCATTCATCTCTATGATAGAACCCACCAGTATAGATCAAGCTTTAGGAGATGAATTTTGGATTCTAGCAATGCAAGAAGAACTGAACCAATTCACCACGAATGATGTTTCAGAATTAATCAAGAGACCTAAAGAATAGAGTGTAGTTGGAACAAAATGGGTCTTTAAAAATAAGGTGAATGATTCAGGAATAATAATAAGAAATAAAGCCATACTTGTAGTTAAGGGGTACAACCAAATTGAGGGAATATACTTTAAAGAAACCGTTTCCCCAGTTGCTAGACTAGAGATCATAAGAGTGCTCTTAGCTTTTGCTTGCTTCAAGAAC
>NW_021577448.1:0-206 GCF_001605985.2 Dendrobium catenatum
GAAGATCTTTGGCAGAGGAAGCCAAAGAGGTGGTAGAAGAAGCCAAAGGAGGGAAGACGGCAGAGGAGGACATCTCGGCGAGGCGTCCTCCTCAAGGCGGCGGGAAGAAAAAGCGCGATAGAAGCAAAAAACCCTAGCAGAGCAAAATCGCAAACTTTTTCGTATACAGTCTCATCCACATCCCTCCTCCTCTTCACTTATCCCCT
>NW_021577449.1:0-209 GCF_001605985.2 Dendrobium catenatum
TGGGTTTGTTGACTATGTTTTCCACCAAACATTGTAAAGATTGGAATGCAAGAAGGGAGGATTTGAAGAGTAGTGTAAAAAAAAATTGAATGAGGTTGGTTATTTAAAAAGAAATTCAGCAAATTGTGTCATACAATCATGCTATCATAAGGGATTGCTGTATGTATTTATTTCAGAAATATGATTAGTTAAAAAATGTGTCTAATCAT
>NW_021577450.1:0-943 GCF_001605985.2 Dendrobium catenatum
ATCTAGCTGCACTGGAGGGACAAAATACAAATTAAAAAATGTCTTCTAGGAAAATGGTAGGCGACTGGACATTCGAAAGGTACAAGAACAACTAAATGCATAGGTCAGTAAAGATTAAAATTTAATAACCATATGGTAATCACAAAATGCCTGTAGATGGAAAATTGTAAAAGATACCAGCAGTCCTAAGTATAGCTTCATTTGGGATAGCTTTTTTATTGCTTTCTAAAATGACTTCTTAGTAAAAAAAATTTTAATTTTGTACTAGAAAGAAATAAGAAAGCTGTCCCAAACGAAGTCTATATTGACCACAAGGGAACAATTCACAAATAGTGGATCCCGAAGAACCAAATCCATAAATATTATTGTAAGAGGGCAACCACGATTTTCAAAATACTACTATAACATATCAATATTGCAATATTTTTTTATTTTTTTTTAATATAACATATCAATATTGCAATATGAAATTAATGTCTTCTGCATTCATATCATGGCATAAAAATGCGACATCGGAAGTTCTTCCCATCAATTTATAGTTGTGAAAAGTGGAACACTAATACTGCACATCAACCAGAAACTAGTTGTATAAACATATTAAAAACTGGATCCAGACCAGTAACATGGATGGTTATTTAAATCTTAAGTTCAGAATTGAAATGGGTCCTTAGCAAAATAAATGTATCCTACATCAATATATGTATGGTTATTTAAATAAAAGCAACAAGTTCAAACCTTTCTAACATCCATGCTTTGACTTCCAAATGCGTCAAAGATAGCAGGAAGAAATAAAGGCAATTGAGACAGCAGCTCCTCTTGCGAAAGGCGGCTTACTAGCTGAATGGGAATGAATATAGAAAAGAAACATTAGTGCAGCCCAGTTAAGCAGACACATGAAAAGATCTGACAAATTGAAGAGACGGTAAAAATAGCGTATAATAAC
>NW_021577451.1:0-1098 GCF_001605985.2 Dendrobium catenatum
TCCGGAGATTTCCCTTTTTCTCCTCTCCCTCTGTCCTTTCTATTGAGGCCTTCCCTCGGTTTTCCAAGGCCCCTCTCTTGACAAGGAAGTCCGGAGATTTCCCTTTTCTTCCTCTATTCTTCGAGATATCCTACGGAGTTCTGATGTTAGTTGTTTAGAGATGGAGGTCAGAGAGACCGTTGTAAGGAGGGAGGTTGAAAAGACTGTTGAAGTGCAGAAACCCGGCGTCGGGTAGAAATACAGCGTCAGGTAGAAGGCTGACGGTGAATAGAAGTCCGATGAAAGGTGGAAGTCCGTAGTCGGGTAGAAGACCGACGAAATTCCGTTGACGGGCAGAAGTCCGACGACAGGCAGAAGTCCGCAGTCGGGTAGAGGACTGACGAAAGTTCATCGACGAGCAGAAGTCCGACGACGAGTAGAAGTTCGCTAACGAGCAGAAGTCCGACGTCGAGTAGAAGTCTGCTGACGAGCAGAAGTCCAACGTCGAGTAGAAGTACTGTCAGTTAGAAGACCGACGAAAGTTCATCGATGAGCAGAAGTCCGACGACGAGTATATGTCCGCTAACGAGCAGAAGTCCGACGTCGAGTAGAAGTCTGCTGACGAGCAGAAGTTCGACGTCGAGTAGAAGTCCGCTGACGAGCAGAAGTCCGACGTCGGTTAGAAGTACTATCGGTTAGAAGACCGACGAAAGTTCGTCGACGAGCAGAAGTCCGACGAGTAGGAGAATTCCGACATCGGGTAGAAGTATGGCCTTGGGCAGAAGACCGATGAAAGTTCGTCGACGGGCTGAAGTCCGACGACGAGTAGGAGTCCGCTGATGAGTAGAAGTTCGACGTCGAGTAGAAGTCCGCTGACGAGCAGAAGTCCGACGTCTGGTATTAGTCCGACGACAAGAAGAATTCTGGCGTCGAGTATTAGTCCGTCGAAAGTCCTGCAAGGCAAAAATTAAGCGAGAGGAGGAAATTCAAAATCGGGTAAAATTTTAACATTGTGGAGAAGTTAGATGGAAGTTCATTGACGACATTCTGGAGATGTTAACCAAGAATGTAAGACCTATCCGATGTTGTATGTCAGAGCCTTTGCTCGAAGATGTTAAC
>NW_021577452.1:0-352 GCF_001605985.2 Dendrobium catenatum
GGGCGTGACACCTGAACCATATATTCAGGGATCCGCTGCTGAAAGGTCCCGGTGGAAAGGAAAACAAATCTGGAGGCCAAAGCCTCGGAGAAATGAAAAAGAAAGAAGAGAAAGAAGAACTGATCTGGGCGTGACATCTGGTGAGGCTTCCCGGAGATCCGCCCCCATCTACGAACAACGTCAGAAGTGGGCCCCGAAAAGGACCCATAATGACACTCCTATAGACGGTGGACACCTTGAAGAATCCTCCAGGGGATCCCGTCGCCCTCCATCCCCTCCAAAGGAAGAGACTAACTTCGATCGCAGCCCAATGACTGAAGAAGTCCCTGTGCCTAATCAAGAACCGGAAATC
>NW_021577453.1:0-293 GCF_001605985.2 Dendrobium catenatum
GTGGAGCAAGTGCGTGGTGGATGCAAGTTTTGCAAAGCCGACGGAGAGAAGGCAAAGGCCCGGTACTCAGCTGGAGCCGTATGAAGCGTCTGCTGCGGCGACATTTCCTACCCACGAATTTCGAACAACTTTTGTATGTGCAGTATCAGCAATGCCGTCAAGGTCAGCGATCCGTCAATGAGTACACGGAAGAATTTTATAGGCTGAGTGCCCGCAACAATCTTCTAGAGACGGAGAACCAGTTGGTAGCTCGTTTCACGGCGGGGTTAAAGGAAGCTATTCAAGATAAATTA
>NW_021577454.1:0-884 GCF_001605985.2 Dendrobium catenatum
TTCCTTAGAAAGCTTTTGAATTGCCTTGTGATTAAGGTAATGTCATCTCTTTCAGACCCGAAAGAATCAAAGTTCGTGTTGTTGACCTTTAATGCCACAATTTTCTCTTTTCTTTTCTTACCTGCATCAAGATTTCTTTGATTCACCCCTTGCTCGAAAGCAATGAGTGAGCCAAGTAAGTTATCAATCGAATAGGTATTCAAATCTTTAGACTCAATAATTGCAGTGATTTTAGCATCAAAAGAGGAAGGCAATCATATCAAAATCTTGTTTACTTTTTCATAATATGAAAGTTCTCGTCCTAAGACATGCAAAGAAGTTAGAATTTGAGTAAACCTTGTATACATATCAGAAATTGATTCAAAAGATTTCATACGAAAAAGTTCATAATCATGCAAGAGAATATTCAAACGAGATTTCTTAACTTCATTGGTTCCTTCATAAGTAATGCACAACCTATCCCAAATCTCTTTTCCAGTAGAGCAAGTAGAAATACGCATGTAGTCTTCAGATTTTAAAGGACAGAAAAAAAATTCAAACATTTTGCATTAAGTTGAGCTAAATCTCTTTCATCAAAAGTCCATTCAGTAAAAGACACTTATGTTTTAATTCCGTTAAGTCATAAGAAGGTGGAGAATATCCTTCTTTAATAAGCATCCACATGCGATAATCAGTTGATTATAAAAAAGTAGACATGCGAGTTTTCCAAAAATCAAAAGGTAAATTGTCAAAAAAAGGTGGTCGTGTAATAAAATATCCTTCAGTTATGTTATGATTTCCAAAGTTAGCCATGGATCAAAATTCAAAAAGTTTTCAAACTCAATTTTTATGAATTCGGCTCTGATACTGAAAGTTCGTTAGGGATGTTAAGCCCTATAGAACTG
>NW_021577455.1:0-321 GCF_001605985.2 Dendrobium catenatum
GCTACTACGGCCTTTCTTATGGCTTGTTGAATAGACGAAGCTGCCAGCGATCCGGCCATATTTGGGCGTGTTGGATCCGACGTTTACACCCATTCGAATCTTAAGCTCCAGGCTGTTGAAAGACTTTGAGCTACTCTAGCTCGATTTGTTGAAGTGCATAATCACAAAAGTCTCTTTCTTGACTTTTGAAATATTGGTACACTCGAAGGAATGAAGTCACGAACTTTTAGAAAAATCACCCACATACACTTTGAAAAAGATTTTATTATATTCTTTAACATGAAAGAGTATCTGTATTGATAATTTTAAATATTTATTCGG
>NW_021577456.1:0-1687 GCF_001605985.2 Dendrobium catenatum
CAGGTCCCGAATATTACACTTCCCGATTTAGGGCTTTCGGTTTGGCCCGCTTTTTTGTTGCCTTTCCTTACATAGTTTCGTCCATTTCTTGAATTCACCTTTTAATAATCAGTTGTTTTAGGCAAATTGAGTTGTCCAAACGAAGCTTTATCCAAACTTAATTAAGTTGGATTTAAAATAAGATTATGGCTTCGGTTGGGGCAGTTTTATAGTTAGTTGGTGTTTGCTTTTAAGATGAGTGGATACTACAAGGAATCTACCAAATAAATAAGATTTGAAATCCATAATAATTTTGGTAAAAATATCGCTAAGCAAAGATTTTAATTTATAATTAGGAAATTTGTACTAACTTTTTGAAACCATTTTTAGAGATATATTTACCAATTATGAATTAATTAGCAAATGTTATATAAGAAATTCTTACAAACTTTTGTTAATTTAATATGATAGAAAATACTATTTTAATCCTATAATTATCATATTTGAGCAAAAATTCTAATTCATTTTTCTTAATAATACAAAAATATATATTAAAGAGATTATATCCAAAAAAATATATAAACTTATCTTTTCTATGTTGGATACAGTCTGTATATAGTGATTCAAAAAACCAAAGGGGTCTACCATACCATTATATATAAATATTGAATTGATAAGGCAAGCCATTGATTTTAAATTGCTTTCAACAAGAGTTTTAGATTGACCAACTTAGTTGTCCTCCACTTCGACACCGACCCAATAGAGTTCGCGGCCATATCTTCAGCTTCATTTGTCAACTTTTTTACTAATTTTCAAAACAGTCTTTTAGTATAAAAAATTTTTGAACTAAAAATTTATACTAGAAAATTGTTTTAAGAAGCAGTAAGAAAATGACCCAAATGAAATATTCATTACACTTCAGCTTTATTTTTCAATTTTCTAATATATTTCTAACAAGATAACACAAATGAAAACTTTACGGTTATTGATCTAAGTCCTCAAATTTGCTCAAATTCCGTAAATGATATTCAAGTGACGTACTAATGCCCACTGAGGCTTAGGATGGCTGATGGGCAAGCACGGTTGGGAACCCCCAATCCCGTGTTCGATTCCCCTCTACTACGGGCTCGCCTCTTCAATGGGGAAAATCCAGTGTAGACTCAATGTCGGTGGATGGCCTCGCTTGGCTCAGTTGAGGGATTAGTTATGCCGCCAATCACTCCATTTGGAGCGGCAGTCGGTAGATTATTCTCCCCCTCCCCCACCCCCAAAAAAAAAAATAAAAAAAAGTGATTAAAAAATTGAAGCCCACAAAATGATAGTAGAAAGACTTTAGTTCACTATGTGGGATCGGTTACATAAATCTGTTTTCTTCATTGTGTTCTATTAAAAATCAAATTTCTCATTTAAATCTAATAAAAAAAGCTGATTTCAAGTATTTTCTAATCATTTTTTTTTTTAGGTCTAAAACTACCTTTCTTAACATAGCTCTTCAAATCAGATCATCGGAAGGACCGACGTTTTATGTGATCAAACCATCTAAGATATCTCTCTATAATCTTATCTACCATTGTTGTTCTTTATAAAATAAAATAAAATAAGAAAGTCCTCACATAATTCTTCTCCTATTTTAAGACTTTAGAGTTGCTTTCGGCATTGAAAATTTTGTGGAAATAAAGGTTGATTTCTAACTTTTATGCTCACATTT
>NW_021577457.1:0-347 GCF_001605985.2 Dendrobium catenatum
CCAAGAGAGATGCATACAACTATATTCAAAAGGAGAGGAGCAAAAATTGAGAATGGGGATAGCAATTCGCTAATCAAATTGTTCAAAAACCGGGCAGCTGAAGACAATCTATTTGCATGGGATGTGCAAACTGATGAGAAAGACAGGTTGGTAAACTTTTTTTTGGTAGATGGTTTGGGGAGAGTAGATTATGACTGCTTTGGGGATGTAATAATTTTTTATACAAGCTACCGTCTGAATAAATATAATTTAGTATGTGCCCCTATTATTGGAGTCAGTAATCATTGGCAAAACATTATATTAGGGATGATCTTTCTATCTGATGAAACAATTGATTCATTCTGTTG
>NW_021577458.1:0-333 GCF_001605985.2 Dendrobium catenatum
TTTGACTTAAGCTCGCTGAAATCGAAGTTCGGGTGCTTTTTGCCTCGAGATTCGTGCCCAATCAAGATAAATTTGTGATGACGTATCAAAGCTGATTAGGTAATTTAACAAATTAGTGACAGATTAGACTAGCTTATAAATTAATTGATCGATCTAAAGCAAGTATCAATAGATTGATGTGCAATTTGCTATGATAAAAAAATCGATGGATATTTCATTAACAAGTATGCTGTTAATTAGGTATTTGTTGCCAATTTAGGTTTTATTTAGGATAATTTTTTATTATTTTCTAAAGTAGTTTTTTAATATAATTTTTTTTTTAATTAGAATTTT
>NW_021577459.1:0-318 GCF_001605985.2 Dendrobium catenatum
TTTGAGTTCGTCAAATGTCCCCTATCAAATTCTTCTGATTGTAGGTGACACACTTTTTAAGCGATTTGGCATGATGTGCATAATTTAATTAGGGGCCATACAACCCGTGACACATAAGAGTGTGTTATTTTGTTTCTTTTTGAAGACATATTCACGGGATGTATGAGCCGCCTAACTTTAACAGCTGGCGTGCACACTACTTAGAGCACCCGTGACTTGCAATGTGACGGACGATTCTCATTTTATTACGAAACGTTTAACCAAAAAATAACCGGGGATATGTGTGGGCTCCGAAAATTCGGCCTCGGCCTCCGCTCG
>NW_021577460.1:0-206 GCF_001605985.2 Dendrobium catenatum
CCTGGGTGGTTGAAAACACCATAGATACATCTCATTAGAGCTGGAAAGGCAATCTTTTTTTTATTTTGCATTGTGTGCTCTTTTTATTTTAATTGGCTATTGGATTTAAAAGCGGATTGTTACTATATGTTTAAATTGAGGGATAGTATGCGATATGGGCCTTATGCTTCTCCTTACATTGGAATTTTGTATGTACTGTTAATTAC
>NW_021577461.1:0-288 GCF_001605985.2 Dendrobium catenatum
AACCCCCGCGAGCGGTGCTCCTTCGGAGGTCCACAAGGCCCATAAACCTTTTAGTTTGTAATTTTAGTTAAATACACATGTAGTTAATCTAATCATAATTATTGTAAGAAATTATAATAATAATTATAATAATAATATATATATTAATTTATGTTATGCTGTAATTCAACCCAATCATAGTTTGTAAAGCATTTGCTTACTTTTCAAAATGGGATTACATTAATTATATTTTTGTATATTTGTGTTATATGAAACTGGTGTAGGAACCTGCACAAATGACTTCCAGCA
>NW_021577462.1:0-292 GCF_001605985.2 Dendrobium catenatum
TCCTAAAATTAACTCTTTAGGATGACTAGAATAATATTTCCATTCTCTAGGCAAATCTTCCTGAGGTTCTACCCTTTCTTTTAAGGTCATATTCTCTACTCCTTGAATTGCCTCTATTTCATTATCTTCAATTCTATATTCAGAGGGCTTATCTGATTCATCAAATACTACATGGGTGGACACTTCTACTACTAGGGTTCTCTTATTAAAGATTCTATAGGCCTTAACTACAGATGAATATCCTAAGAAGACACCCTCATCAGACTTGGGATCGAATTTTCCTAAGGGATGT
>NW_021577463.1:0-8522 GCF_001605985.2 Dendrobium catenatum
AGGATGTTGCAAAAATGTTGAATAAGAGCTCTTAAATAGAAGAGTTTCAAAGGCTTCTCATTAATTGTAAGTTTGCCGACTATATCGCTCCGGGCCATGATATGGAAATCATTCCTGGTCTGAATCAGTACAAATCCCATGAGATCGGCCAGAGCATGCCCTGAATGTAAACTGGACGATTGAAAATTGGCTCTTTCATCTCCTAACAAGTCACGACGTCCCGGCCAATCAGTCAAATCAGAGAAAAATTGTCAGAGCAGCGCCCTGAATTCAAGCTGTCCGATGCAGATGATCTAGGATTAGCTAAGGTTTTTGACATAGATCGTCTCTTGGCCGATCCTGATATTATCCAGGACGATTGTAATCATATCATATCCTAAATTAACTACCTTGATTGAATTGATCAATTAAGACATAATTTCAGTGAATATTATCCAGGCCGATCCTTAGATCGCCTGGGCGATTACCAAAAATATTAAGAAATACCTTAATTGTTTATATGGCAGCAATTTTCTTTTTGTTCTTGAGCCTATACATCCTGGCCGATACATGTATCGCTTAGGGACGATTTGCTAAGACAGCCTGCTAATTAAGACCCCTGATTTAGATTTTCTGTTTTTAAGCCCGATTGTCCAGGCCGATGTAAATATCGTCCTGGCGATGTTGAGAGTAAAACAGAAAATCTAAGTTTCTCAAGTGTTTGATGTAGGGTTACTTCTTTGCAAAACATTTAGTTCCACACAAAAAGATTACAATTAACCCAACAAGGGAAAAATAAAAATATAGACTCAGCTCAACCCTAATCTACCCCATCTTGTGCTGGTTCTTACTTCCGTTTGATCTTGAGGTTCTGAAAAGTCAGTTAGAAAGAAGCAGTCATAGGAAACAAGATCTTGTTTGTTGATAATCAAAATCATAATAAAAAATAGTTTTGTAAACCAATGTTTATGGAATTTTGAAAAATTTTTGAAAAAATATTAGTTTTCTTTGGTAATTTTAGAATTTGAGGCTTGAATCTTAATTTCTAAAAGATCGTATCGTACCAGCACTCGTTTCGGAAAATTTATATCACCGAAGTGAAATAAAAGTCCATAACGGCGTCGACCTTAGATTATGTGATTATCCTCGAATATCGTAGCTAGACTCCTAAAGAGAACTTCACACGGCCCGAGGGGACAAGGTAAAGTCAAACTAAATGTCTGGTTTATGATTATTCGAGGGTATGATTGTCGATTTCATATCCAAACCTTATAAAGAATGAATGTTATCTCCCCAAAGGGAGTAACATCCTTTTCAATGATAATTCTTCTAATACGATAACGAAAATATTTTTTTATGAACTTTTCCCAAAGAAATCTAAAGAAATTTAAAAAAAGGTTTAATTTTGAATCGAGGTGTGTGGGCGTCCACTCCTATGAGCGCAATGCCCTCGTAGTTAATTACACATAGGGAGACGAGTTCCCCTACGAAAACTCTGATTAAAATAAGAATGAAATTTGTTAGATTTCTAGGAAGTGATATCAAAAAATTGAAATAGAATCTTTTAGAGAAATCAAAAGGGAATGGATCAAGATTGAACATTATTAACAGATCAAATGAGGAGAGGTAGGGGACCTTGAGAATTCCCAGAACCATCCGAAAATGTCCCAACTTAGTCTACAGTGTTGGGCTTTACATTTTAGGATTGAAAAGAGTTTAAATTTGAGTTGAACATTTTATTAGAAGTTTGGGACATTATATCTCGAAATTGGGGTCTTATAATCAAAGATCTGCCCGGATCCTAAATCTAATTTTGGACGCTGGACCAACCGCCGATCCTAACTAATGCAGTGCAGAACTGGTCTTACCCCGGCCTGGATTGGGGAGCCAGCTACACCATCGATTTCAAAATATATTGAAACCGGTCTTTTATGAAAGAGGGGTAGGGAGTTGTAATTAAGGTTTTTGGAGAATTGGGGCCGACATCTAAAATTTCCTATTGGCCCTTACCTTATGTTGGGTGCTAAAATGAATAAACTAATGCAATTAAAATTTTGACTCTTTTAATTATATCTAATGCAATGGCATGCTGTTTTAATTCCAAATCAAGTATGCTTGAAATTTTAAAAATTGGCTTAGAAAATAATTTTTTTAGAGACTGGGCTTCCCAGGTCCGGCACCTCTCCTCATAGGTCAGACTATCCGGACTCTACCCGCAAGGCGGGGGAAGGGTCTAAAAAAGAAGGAAAAGTGCAAGAAATATGCATGCGACCCAGGGTCGACCCCGGCTAATTCCCTAGATGCTTATTTTCTATGTTATTTAGACTCACTAAATTTTAGACTTTTTTAAAATTATGAGTATAAAACTTTCACACCTTACGAGTCTCACGTTCCAGGCAAAACAAAAGCGGCACACAATCCCAAAAAAACTAGAAAAGCAGGCAATCCTAGAGGCAATCACTCATCACATTAAATATAAATTAATTATAATGTTCCATAGGCAAAGTTGCCTTGCTTATTACAAACAGAGTTTTGCAGAAAGTAAAAGTGGCCGGGCACCTACTGACCAACAACCCGATTCTAGCCTAGTAGAACACAATTAATTTTGAGTGGGATACCTCAATCTTTCAAGTCTTCACTTTTGCTCTTCTTTAGACTCCTTTTTCTTCAAACTCTTGGGTTCTCCGCAACAAACCTACCAAGATGGATAAGAGGGCACTTCCTTAGAGGGAAGGCCACTCTTTCCTCTTTGGATATAAGAGAAGTGTGATCCAATTTGGATTTCCAAATGGAAAAGGAATAGTTCCAAAAGGGCATCCTTTCCTCTTTGAATCCAAGCTTTGGACCTATTATCCAACTCAAACTTAACTTTCACAACACTTGACATTTACAAATTACATTTATATAAATAAAAAATCTAGAACTCACGCTGCAGGGTTTCCTAAGCAGTTTAAAAATAAAGAACAAATATATCCAAGCAGTTTATATATTGCAGAAAAGTAAAGTAAAACACACTGGCCGACTGCTCTTTTTTTGGGGGCTTTAGCAGCTGAAGCACCTGTGCAAGCATTTATACAACAATTAACATTTATTATTAACTTAGCCCCCCTTTTTTATTGTCCTGCATAGGTGGCACCTGCAGAAATTATGTGAACATCCAGATCGCCCAACCTAAGGGTAATCTAGTCGCAAACACATCAATCCATCCATAGAGTGCAGAAAAAGTAAGCAGACACAGCAAAGCAATTTCACCACAACATGCAGTGAAACACAAAAAAACCCGGCACACAGCAGTAAAGTAACACCGGCCTAACTAGATCTAGAGTTGGTTGTCCTAGCACATCATCTAAAGTGTGTGTAAAAAGGTTTGTGCTTGGGTAGGTCCTGAAGTAGTGTTTTGTAACTGGTCTAAAGTTTTAAATTTGTTAAGGCTTAGAAGGGAGATATTGAGTTAATTTAATATTAATAAATTAGGAATTTTAATTAATGATTTTTAAGAGTTAAATTTGATTACTACCTTATTTCACACCGAGGCCATGAAGTTTATTTCACTCTTCCTTGGGGCTAACTAATAGCTCGTAGGCCTGGTGTACCCAGTAGCGATCTGGGAATTTAATTAGTTTAAATTGGTTGGAATTAAGAAGTGAATTAATATCAAGGAGAGTGATTACTATTTTAGTGGGTTGGTTGAAAGCTTTTAATAACCTATTAAAAGAATTTTAAGGGTTAGAAAGTTTTAACAGAAATTTCACAGAGTTATCCGGGTATGCTAACTAAGAGGTCAAGATTTGGCTTTCAAATTAGAGTCAATCTTATGGGTTTTAAATTTTTAATAAATAATAGACTTATCATGGTTGTTTTAATAGTGGCACACTCAATTTGGATTTCTATGGGAAGTTATGACTTTTTAGAAGTTCTGGCCCGTTCTGACTAAGTCATAAAGATGTGGAATCCTTGTTTTAGCTAAATTATAGAGGCTTATGTTTCGTACGGAAGTGATCTAATTGAAGTCACTATCCGCTAATTGGATTAATCAAAATTCTCTATTTTAATAGTGAATTTTAGAAATTTTACACTTACATCTGGGAGAATTACTTCCCTAAAGGGTCTACTTAAGGGTTTGACCCAAATGAGCCCTAAACTCTTGGATCATTCAAAGGTCATAATGACCCGGATGAAGATCAACAAGTGTTTAAACCCTTTTGGGATTTAGATTATTTTTTTTAGAGTATAATAAAAAGAATAGTTCAGACGTCAATCACCTTAAGGATCAAGCATGACACCAACTAGAAATCAATCAATTGAGAGGGTTCAACTTTCTGGTTGATGGGTCAATTAATGATTAATTTAATGAATTTTAAGGTTAGGAATAGCCATTATCATTATCATGATGAAGGTCAGCTAAGGGATTTTTGAAGGCCTACTGGGAACCAAATAATTCAAATTTGAAATTTGGCCATGGATCACTGCCCTATGGACAACCCACAAATTGACTAAAGACTCTAAGGTGGTTCAACCAAACCACCCAAGGTGAGCTCTAAGTCACCTTCAAATCACTATGGGGGTCTATCCTAGGCTTGGATTGGGCAAAATCAGTGGCTCTACACTCCTCATCCTACACATCATCATCACACCAAAATCACACCCTAAGTCCATTTGGATAGTCTATATCCCCTTTTGAATTTAAGGGTCAAACCATGACCTTAAACTTAAAAATTAGGGAAAATGCCCTTGAAAACTTAAAATGGAGATAATTGAACATAGTGAGCAAACATGTCCAATTTCAATCTCCCAAAATTCCAGACCTGGTGGAGCATGAATTTAAAAGTATAAAGAAATTCATAAATGCTCAATTGAAATTAACCTAAGATGACCTAACCAGGTCTTAGACTGAAAGGGCTTTTGTAGAGCTCCTATGACCTTTCCAATGAGCCTAAGAACACCTAATTTGGACAGTGTGCAGGGAGTTATGAATTTTTGAAGTCCCTTGAATTCTGGATTTATTAATCCGGCAATTATACAGTCAGCAGCCATTTACACGTCGCGCGCTCGCATTCGTCGCGCATGATTGCGCTAACAGTTAACGCCGGTGGTTATAACACAGCCGTCGGATGGCGGATCGAACGGCTGATTGAACGCGCTCCGATACGCGGGATCTAATCCGAGCCGTTGATCAAGATCAACGGCTGGATTTCTCTTCAACCTCCCGCTCGTATCCGAACCTGCAGCTCTCTGGCTTGATCCGGCGATCCCCAGCGAACTCTGATGAAATTTACGGAGGATCAGGACGGTGGAACTTCAATCCAACAGGTGAGATACCGTTGGGGTGAAGGTTTCCTTCACACTTGACAAACTACCTAGCTAGGGAGTCTCGGAGATGAGAGGATTACGCAGAAGAAGGCCTCAACGAATGAGTTTCCTATCAGGAAGCTTTAGGGGAGGTGAGCAACAGTTCTCCTTCAGGCGTCGGGGTCAGAGGACGGGGCAGTGCGACTTCGAGCGGGACGCGAAGGCTTTCACGGCGCTTGCCAACAGGAAGGAGGGATGATCTCTTAGCGAAGGAAGCTTCTGGGTATTCGAAGGAGCTCTGGGGATCGAACGAGAGCGAATGCCAATGCCTCTGAGGTCTGGCGAGCTCAGGGGTATTCGGCCACCCTTCGGGAGCTTGGACACCGGGATTGAACTGCGGGAAGGCTCGGATCGCTGCGCGTGGAGATGGCGATGTCCAGGAGGGATCGTGGAGATCAAATCGGTGAGCAGCAGCCTTGAGCAGGGTTGTCTCGGGTGGGGACCACGGAACTAAATTTCATTGGCTCTAACCGCGCCGGCCATGGCCCTGGTACGGGATTGACCGGAGGAGGAACCGATGGGACATGCTGGAGCCAAGGGTGAAGTCATATTGGCCTGGGGAGGCTGGATCTAACTGGTGACTGGGTTGGACCCAACCTGCTCGCGTTCGAGTCGAATTGAGCTCGATCTGAGCATGCCAGACCCTGGGCTTGGTATTGGAGGTAGGTCTGGGTTGGTGCACCCAATGCCAGAGTGGACAATTGGGTCCAATTTGATCTGGGTTGAAAGATGCGCTCGGGTTATCCAAACCTGCTCAGGCTTCGGGTCGATTTGGCTCAACCCAGGTCAGGCCAACCTGGGCTTGAGGTGGGAAAAGGGTCTGGGTCTGGTGCACCAAATGCAAGTGGCAATGGGTCCAATTTGATCTGAGCTGGGAGAATGGCTCGGTCCAAGTGGTTTTTGGCTACTTTGGTTAGCCTAACTCTTGACCCAAGCTAGCCCAAGCATGGCTGCTGGAGGAGTATTGAACCTAGGGCACCTATGGGAGTGTTGGTCGAGTTCAATTGGGCTTAGGTTGAGAGGTTCTCATCCCAAGTGCTTTTGGGCAATTTGGCCTAGCCCTAACTCTTGACCAAGTGACCCAAGGGTTGGGCTGATCAAGGAAGGTGTATTGGGTTTAATGGAACTCAATAGCACCTTGATTTGGATTCATTTGGTCTAAAGATCAAAGATGCTCAAGGGAGGCCTCTCTTGGTCACTTGGGTCAGCCATATGCGTAACCCAAGTGAGCCCAAGCTTGGGTCTACCAGATGGGTCTCTCTTGGGTACCCAAGAGGTATCCCATACATTCAAAGGACTTGGAATGGACTTGATTCAAAAATTTGAGGTTATTGGTCCATGGTCAAACTTGTTGACTTGGTCAACCGGTGACCATCGGTCTTAGTTTGAGTTCAACAAGTTGAGTTTAACATTTAAAATTCATTGGAAGATGGTTCAAGAGTTTGGAATTGATTTGATTTGAAATGGCCATTGAAATCCCATAAGGGATTTTGGTCAATTTTGACCACATTGGTCAACTAGGGTCAAAAATGCGATCTGAAAATGCAGTTACTGACCTTCAAGTGGGTTAAAATCAAGACGTCTGGAAAGTGAATGATGTCGAGGACTTTGATAAGGCTCCAAGATCAAATCTAAAGGGTTTAGGTTCAGTGGCATAGGCTGTAAATATTTGAAGGTTTTACAGCCTTTGAATTTTAATTCAGATTCTGGGGTTAGAAGACCTCAGTAAATGGGCTAAAATTGGAGGGTAACCTCTAGAGACATGTCTTATCACTTTGTCAAGTGATAGACCCTGAATCAAAGGCCATTTGGACTGGGTTTGAAATGTTTGAAAATTCTTAAAACAAAAGGTCTTTAGGACAAGCTTAGGACTTTGGATTTGAGTTTGGATTCTGGATTTGGAATGGATTTCAAAATGATTTGAATGGAATATACAATCATGTGGTGATTGTTAATAATGGATAGGGTCAAAGTTAGATCAAGGTAAGATCAAATTCTAAGTTAAATTTTGGATTCTCAAGTGGATTGAATCAAAGTTTGGATGCTGTTTTGAAATTTGAATTAATTGGGGTTTTGAGTGATGAGTTTGAATTTAAATTGTCAAAGTAGTGATAATGAAGTTCAATCAAAAGGTAGAAATTGATTTGAAGTTGGAGTTGATTAAAAATAGGGATTTATTTGAGTCTAGATTAGTCCTAATATCTAAAGGGGTTTTAGGATCTAGGATCTAAGGGAACCCTAGGCTCTAGAGTAGGACCTAAGGTCTGGCTCTAGGAAAGGATCCTAAGGTCTAGAGTGGATTCTAGGGCCTAGAATTAATCTGGAGTTTGGAAGGGTCTTAGTGACCTCATACCAAAAATGAGGTCAACAAATGGACCCCAAATGTGTGTGGTAGAAGGAACTTCTACTGCACACATTAGCGTTGACCGAATAGAAGTAGAATCTTAAGGATGGGAGGGAGGTGATCTCCCCACCTCAAGCCTATAGGATGCTAATGGAAGGCTTACACCTATTAGACAAGGAAAATTGGAGAAACCAAGGTAGAGAATACCTAACCTTGGGTCTAAGGAAGGGCATCACCCAGCCTTAGGTCTACGGGATGCTGATAGAAGACTTACTCCCAATAGACAAGGAAATTGGAGAAACCAAGGTAGGGAATACCTAACCTTGGTTCTAAGGAAGGGCATCACCCAACCTTAGGCCTATATGATGCTGATAGAAGACTTACTCCTAATAGGAAGATTAACTGGAAACCAAAGTAGGGAATACCTAGCTTTGGGTCTAAGGAAGGGCATCACCCAACCTTAGGTCTATAGGATGCTGATAGAAGGCTTACTCCTAGTAGACGGATTAACTGGGAAACCAAGGTTTGGAATACCTAGCCTTGGGTCTAAGTAAGGGCATCACCCAACCTTAGGTCTACAGGATGCTGATAGAAGACTTACTCCTAGTATATGGATCAACTGGGAAACCATGGTAGGAAATACCTAACCTTGGCTCTAAGGAAGGGCATCACCCAACCATAGGCCTATAGGATGCTTATAGAAGACTTATTCCAAATAGGCAAATTAACTGGAAACCAAAGTAGGGAATACCTAGCTTTGGGTCTAAGGAAGGGCATCACTCAACCTTAGGTCTACAAGATGCTGATAGAAGGCTTACTCCTAGTAGACGGATCAACTGGAAACCAAGAT
>NW_021577464.1:0-293 GCF_001605985.2 Dendrobium catenatum
AACCGTCAAATCCTCTGCATCCAACAGTAGCATCCTGTCCATTTTAATGCTGGGGCACAGACATAATCGGGCCAATAGATCCGCCTTCATCAGCAGGACACCGTTTCCTTCTGGCAACGATGGATTACTTTTCCTAGTGGAGAGAAGCGGCTCCATTCAGAGAGGTCACATCGGAGCTTGTGATCAATTTATTTACCCACAATATCGTCTATAGATTTGGTGTGCCACGCCGCATAATCTCAGACAACGGTACTGTATTCAAAAGTACAAAAATCTATAAGTTCGTTGATCGG
>NW_021577465.1:0-230 GCF_001605985.2 Dendrobium catenatum
CCGCTCCGCACCGAGCATGTGCCGCTCCGCACCGAGCTTGTACCGCTCCGCACCGAGCTTGTACCGGTTCGGTACCGAGCTTGTACTGAGCGGTACCGAGCATGTATTGAGCGGTACCGAGCTTGTACTGAGCGAACGAATGAAAGAAAGCCGAATTAGGAGTTATTCAAGCTTTCGTTAATGCACGTCAAATTCAAGGCCACAACACCGCGTACCTGCTCTTCCGACCT
>NW_021577466.1:0-258 GCF_001605985.2 Dendrobium catenatum
CACATACAAAAATCAATTGATTGCATAAATGTAGACATACAAATTTTCCAAAAGTTAAAAGTAATATTTTCAAATAAAGGTGATATGGGGATTGAATAACCTTCCGCAATATTACGATTAGAAAAATTAGCCATGGATCAAAAATTCAAAAGCTTTCAAAAACTTGTTTTTTTGAATTCCACTCTGATACCACTTAAAAGTTTGTTAGGGATGTTGGGCCTCTTATGAACTGGCCCAAGGCTAATTAAAAGAGAGGAG
>NW_021577467.1:0-233 GCF_001605985.2 Dendrobium catenatum
CTTGAACAACATTTTTAATACTTGATCCTTAAATAAATAAGCTTGAACACTAATGTGTTTGGTTTATTTATGTTCACAAACAACATCATTTGAAGCTCATGAACATGCTCGACATTAAACTCGATTAAAGCTCGATTCGTATTTGATTCAGAACTCGTGAATAAGCTCAATAAAAACTTGATTAATATTTAATTATAAAATTGATAAATATATATAATATACATATTTTAATT
>NW_021577468.1:0-326 GCF_001605985.2 Dendrobium catenatum
AATCATCAAAACTACATAATTTGCAAAAATGTAAAGCATTCAAATAGAAACTATCTTAACAGGGTGAATTGGTAATTTTAAAAATCCCTACATAGGAATACAACTCTTTGCTTTAGCCACAAAATAATCTAAAAACTTGATTCAGATAGATTACTCAAAATAACATGAAGAAGCAATTTATATAGAATTTTTTTTAATTTTTTTTTAAAATATGAAATTTTTTTTGTAGCAAATTTTTTACACTCAATGAAATTAATTAATAAGATTGAAAATAATAAGCTTAGCTTGTAAAGAAAGAAAATTGCAAAAAAATAAAAATACAAAAA
>NW_021577469.1:0-354 GCF_001605985.2 Dendrobium catenatum
CGGTATTGCTCGGTACAGCTCGGTATAACTCAGTATTTGTCTTCACATGATGATATTCCTCGTTATTATCAAATAATGACTAGCAATACCGAGCAAAAACCGAGTTTTTTGGCGGTGGGATGACGTATCTCTACGTCAGGTGGGAGGACGCAATAAAAATTCACCGCGAAGACGAGGGCTGCGATGTTTGATTTGGTTTTATACGTTTTATTTTTGGACTATTTCTTCCCTTACTCAAACCTTGTTATCTTATCTATTTGCATAACTATTATATCTCTCTTTTTTTCTATTATAATTAATATTCATACTAAAAATTTAATTATAATTATTCAGTTAATTTTTTGTAATAAAATC
>NW_021577470.1:0-224 GCF_001605985.2 Dendrobium catenatum
CCTGCACCGGCTCAACCCGTCAACCAAGCTGCTAATTGTCAAAACCCTCAAGCGCCTCAAGCCTCAGGAGTGAAAGGTGTACCTGAAGGTGGCGATAGGAATGATGATCCAACCCGCCAACGCACTCCCCAAAATGTGGCGAATGCCTCTGAACCCGTAACTGCATCGCAGTTGGAAGGCTTAATCTGTGAAAAGATTAAGGCTATTATAGCTGCTGAACAAGC
>NW_021577471.1:0-439 GCF_001605985.2 Dendrobium catenatum
TTGTTGTTGTTAAACTGTAAGGTGAATAAAACTTAAACTTTAATTAAAATTTAAATTAAAAAATACAACTTTCAAATTAAAACACTAACAGTAATTTAATTAAATCAAACCAATTCTAAATAAATTTAAATCATATTTTTTATTTCTAACTAATTAATCAAACTTCAAAATAAAATTTGAAATTTAATAAATTGGGTAATTCAAAATTAACCATGCAATTAATCATTCAACTAAAAGTAAATTTAATAATTTAATGAAATAAACAAACTTTAAAAAAAAATTAAATTTTAACATTTTAAACTAATTCAAATACTTAATTTTTGAAATTCATTTAATTTAAAATCTAACCAACCAATTTAAAATAAAACAAAATGCATAATTAAAATATTCATAATAATCAACTCAACTCACAAACTCTCAAATAAATTCAAACAACTCA
>NW_021577472.1:0-256 GCF_001605985.2 Dendrobium catenatum
TTAAACTACCAATTTACCCCCCTCTTGGTAGCCTTGGGACATTAACTTAGGCTTAACAACCTAATAACTAGACTCAACAAGTGGTATCAGAGCATCATTTCAAAATCATAAGTTTGAACTACTTTTTAATTAACATAGATGGCTACATTTGGAAACTGAAACACACCTGAGGGTTACTTTATCATTAGACCTCCACTGTTTGGCAATATTCATTTTGATTTTTGAAAAACACGCATGTCTACTTTCTTACAGTCAC
>NW_021577473.1:0-201 GCF_001605985.2 Dendrobium catenatum
AGGATGGAATGATATATTTTACTCTTTGAAGCTTTTTAAAGCTTTCTCCTTCTTCTTCCCTGGATTGAGAATCCTAAAATCCTTCTTGCAGGTATCATCTTCCGACGATCCACTACATCAGAATATACATGCAAAGATCAGAAGAACAGAAATAGAAAAAACAACTTAGGGGCTTGTTTTATGCACTCTTTAAGCATGATT
>NW_021577474.1:0-286 GCF_001605985.2 Dendrobium catenatum
TATAAGACCTCAACCTCCGGGAATTGAATCCCAATTATCTAATTAAATTGATCATTTGAACCTTAAACCACTTTCAATCTAATTCGAGCCCAACACTTAGGATAGACTGGGGCATTTCTGAATTGTTTCAGAATCTCAAGTGCATCCTACCTTTCTTCCTTTGACTCCAGAAATAAGTGTTCAACATTGAACCAATCCCTATTGAAAATTCCTACCCTTTTCCTCCTTTGAGATCGATCTTTGAAAATCTTAAATAAAATTTACACCGCTATTTTAATCGAGAGTC
>NW_021577475.1:0-431 GCF_001605985.2 Dendrobium catenatum
GTCCCACAAATCGGGACGATCAAATTTCAACTTGAAGCAAATTTACAAAGTTTTGCAAATTCCCGGCGTTTCCCGAAAATCCGGCAGAGTTCCGGCATCTTCAGGCGGCGGGAAGAGCTCCAGCGGTGGTCGAGGAGGAGCTTCTTCCTTCTCCTCATTCTTCTCTTCTTTTTCTCTCTCTTCACTTGAGTACCCTTTATGTAGAATGAGGGCTCAATTTATAATTTTTCTGGAGTGGCATGGCTTGTAAATAGGTGTGAGATCACGGGCGAATAGGGAGTGGTTTGAATGGACGGCCGATATTGAACCCTTCGATCGCGCACCGTTAGTTGGACATTTGGAGGCCTTAATGATGTCGGAATTCGGCTATCTTGGGCTCGTTGGATTCGTCTCGTCGAGCCGTTCGATTCGACTATAAGATCGTCAAAATT
>NW_021577476.1:0-328 GCF_001605985.2 Dendrobium catenatum
AACATTGGGAATCTGCAACAAAAAATTAAAGTCATTAGACAAATTACTTAAATAGTTTTCTCATATTATTTGAGCATTGCATGCTAATTAGTGTTTTAATGAAAAAAACTAAAGTGACAGATTTTATTTACTGTAATGTATAGATCAAAGCGAATAAGAGCATAGATGGTCCAACAAAGCCCATTAAGAAATGAAGCAACCGATAAGGAGAGCGGCATGTACTCCACACTCTTCGTTTTGATAACCATTTTCTGCACCACATAAAATAACACTACAAAATCAGTAAAAATGCATGCATGTCCATGCAATTAATATTTATGTATGTGCA
>NW_021577477.1:0-924 GCF_001605985.2 Dendrobium catenatum
CTGTTTGTTCTGTGAAATCTGATTTGAATGTTCTGCTATGCGATATGAATTCAGTTTTACTGTACTGATTATTTAATTTTTGTTTGATATATGTTCTGTATGATTATCTGAATTCTGTACGGCTACTATTATGATGTATTTTTTGTTGTGAATTTCTGGAGATTTTGATGGGCAGTTGTAGTCTTGCTGAGCTGTTACCTGTTAGCTCATCCTTGTTATCTGCGTTGTTTTCAGGTTCTAGGAAAGCGAAACAAGTCTTGGACTAGCAGTTCTATGTCTGATCAGTGATTAAGTATTTTGTACTTTTGATTTTTGTACAGTCATGACTTTTCTATTATGTTCTTTTTTTCAATAGCCATGCACATGATTATTTTGATGAAAGAAGAAACTGATAGATGAACTGTTCTGTATATTTGGAAGTTATAGTAGCACTGTATTTTCTGTTATGTATGTCTGATATTTGGAAGAATGTTTGAAGCAAATTTCAAAACTAGATCATGGATTTTCATCATTTGTTGCGGCCCGACACGAAAGGATTCGTTCCGGTCGGGTTGGGTCGTGACAGCATGTCTCAATTTAAAAACAAAACAAAATTTTAATAAAAAATTTCAATTAAAATTTTGTTTCCATTAGCAAAAAACACTCATAATTGTGCACTGGAAAACTTTCACTACATAATTTTTTATATGTTATAGAGATTAAGATTATGAATATTTTTAATATTTTTTAACAGTTTTACAACATGAATTTGAAATTTATGGGATTTTTATTGAATTAAAAATTATCTAGACTCTGAAAAATAATATTTATTACGATAAAAGTCTTAAAATAGAGGTCGGAGAGATCATAGTTGTCGGGCGAAGGAGGTAAGAAGAACCTCAATTTTTGGGAGGTTCGATGTGAGTTAGGTGGATGTTCGATAAT
>NW_021577478.1:0-711 GCF_001605985.2 Dendrobium catenatum
CTACAATGTATAAGGAATAGAGAGCTATAGTAAATGCTAAACGAGAAATAAAATAAACAAAAAATACATATATGTGGCCCAGTTGGTTGATGCCCACATAGATCCCTAAATTTGATGTGGCTCATTGCTCTCAGGCAAGTGCCATGTGCGAGTCTTTGAGAACGTGTGCCTTGAACGAGTCTTAAGACCTAGTGTATGGGGCGTGTAATGCCCCATAATACAAGGTGGTAGAATTTTTTTTTCCTATCATCTTCCTCTTTCTCTTTCCCTACAACCAATATTTATTCATTCATAACTAAATCAATACAGACATTCAGAAATGATTAATTGCATTAAAAAAATAATAAATCGCGAAAAACATAATTTACATTACTACTGTTAGTAATTACAACATGCAACCAGAGTCTAAAATAATATATACAATAGTCACACTTGTTATAAAAAAATACATAAATAAAAAATTGGAATAAAAACTACATTAGCATTAGTGCACAACCTCAAGCTGCAGGCTCCGTACATGAAATCTTTAAAACCACATAAAATGAGCATAAAAGACATCAAATAACCAAAACTCTATCATTATATTTAATGTAAGGCAAAAGACTCGATATGCATGTTCTTGTTTCAATCAATATTAGTCATAAGTTAATATGAGAAATAACAAATCTCAAAATCAATATGATCAGTGAAATCAAAAGAAATGTAATAATT
>NW_021577479.1:0-567 GCF_001605985.2 Dendrobium catenatum
ATAGATGGAGCTATGAAGATTTTGACTGTTGCGGTATATATCCATATGACTTTCTTAGAAGCATCTCTCCTAAAAGCACTTCTTTCTCATGCTTGGAATCCTTTCAATCTCTCTATTAAGCTTTTTTCCTTGAAGACTCTTTCTCTCTCTTAGAGGCTATCATTTTTTTTTCTTTTTGTAGACATTATCTTTATTATAAGATTTTAAGTAACATAGAAGCCTCTATCTCTTTCTCTCTAAAAGACAATCAAGTTCAGATCTAAAAAACAATCTTTGTCTTTAATAAGTGTCTCTCTATTAAGTTCTCTTCCTTAGAAACCACTATGTTTCTAAATATCCTCCCTCTTATTTTGAAGCCTGTCTCATAACTCTCTCTAGGAAGTTTCTCTCTTCCTCTTCCTCACTTTATCTTCCATACCTCCTTTTCAATTTCTCTTTCTAACCATCTATGAAATCTCTCTTCATCTTATTAGTCTATCTCTTTCATAATTTCCTCTCTTTCTCAAACTCTCTCTCTATCTCTATCTTCCAAAATCCTCTTTCTCTCTCTCATAAATCCAGTGCCTC
>NW_021577480.1:0-304 GCF_001605985.2 Dendrobium catenatum
AAAGCTGCAGCAAAAGGCCTTCTTGGGCGTCCAAATGGTAGTCCAGTTCAAACAATGCCGTGGAACCAATTCCTCACCATTCTCAACAACTCTGTAGTAGCTTCACCTGCTTCAGAAGCTCAGCCTAATAACGATGCTCCAAGTGCGGATAAATCAAATGGAACCAGTGAAGGCCAGAAGGTGAATCAGGCTCCTGCTGGCTTAGGAACCGGATTGGCTTCCTTGAATTCGAAGAAACAAAAGCAAAAAGCCAAAGCTCAGGCCTGAAAGATCTTCTTACAGAACCATCTGCGTATATATTGAC
>NW_021577481.1:0-349 GCF_001605985.2 Dendrobium catenatum
GGGTTGCTTCAAGGATCACTCTCCTTCTTCTTCATCTAGAAGTTCTCATCCGTGGAAGGGGTCGGTAGAGGTAAGGAGTTAGCATTTGGTTATTGTTCTCTGCCAGCTTCAGGAGGAAGCAAAAAGAGATAGGTTCTCTGCCTTGCCGGGATGGCAAAAAGGAGGTTCTTGTGAGGGCTTCTCTGCCTAACCGTGGGGGCTAAAGTAGAGTCACGTTTTGTAGTACAATACTTGGAGGGTGCCTCCAAGGAGTGGACGTAGGTCAAGTTGACCGGTTCCACTATAAATCTCTATGTTCTTATTTTCTTGCTTTCGCATTTTAATTTCTGCATTTATTTTTCTCGTGGTG
>NW_021577482.1:0-293 GCF_001605985.2 Dendrobium catenatum
GAATGGATTGGCCGAGGCCTTCAACAAAACCTTGGTGCAAATTGTTGAAAAGACCCTTGATAATAACAAACGACAGTGGGATGAGCGATTGGTGGAAGCTTTGTGGGCTTACCGTACCACTTATAGAACCCCAACCCAATCCACCCCATTTGCACTAGTGTATGGATCTGAGGCCGTTTTACCCTTAGAAATAGAAATCCCTTCGCTCAGGATTGTAGTTCAGAATCAAATCAGAAACGAACAAAATGCAAAACTACGGTTGGAAGAACACGAAGGCCTTGAAGAGCGACGTC
>NW_021577483.1:0-282 GCF_001605985.2 Dendrobium catenatum
TAGACTCAAGGGAAGCCAAAATATGATTTATTTTGGATTAGGGTTGACCCCCCCTTTGTCTACATCAGACTCCCCTTCTTGCGAATTCAGCTCTTGATGAATTTTCTGTTGTTGATTCTCTTGAGGCGGTGCATACAATTCATCGATCTCTTTGAGTTTTTCACCAAACCTCTTCAGAATTTCCTCTTGCTCTTTTTCAAATTGTTGTTGCAGATACCTTTTATATTTTTCAAACTTTTGATCACGTAGGAACATGTGATATTGCAATTTGTATAGCCGATC
>NW_021577484.1:0-211 GCF_001605985.2 Dendrobium catenatum
GGGACCGCCGGTTAGCCGTCGGTAAAATGGCCGGCGACTCAACGGACGGAACACTGCCGGTACAAAATCCGGTAATAACCTGCAGTATAAGCATCCGGAAGACCGTCGGCTAATAAAACCGCCGGCAAAATGTTTCCAACGCCATTTTTTCCGGAGGTTTGAGAACAGCCGAAAAGCCGCCGGTGGTTTTAAAAACCGCCGGTTTTACCAT
>NW_021577485.1:0-1134 GCF_001605985.2 Dendrobium catenatum
ACAACTATCCTCCCTTGGACCACTAGTCAGGGGATTGTGAAGAGTCTTGATAACCTCATACAAAAATTAGGTTAAGAAAAATCCTTATCAAATAAAAAATAAATAAATACATTGAGCATACATGTATTGGATTCATAAGACTCATATCTTAAGATACTTAATAAATAAATAATAAATTTCAAAGACATTGATAACATATTCAAATATTAAAATTAAAACTCAGATCGAAACCTCACTTGGCTTAAAACTAATAAATAACTCCAAATTTAAATAACTTAAACAATAAATCTCCTAGGGCATATAAAAAATACAAAAAAATTTCACACACTAGAATTTGCTTGTTAGGACCACTAACTCTAATTTTAGACTAGGACGTAGTGTATTTTGGTGTGATGTAGGTACCTTTGCCTGGAGGGTATCCTTGGTATAATTGTTTATTTATTTTATATACTTTGGATGTCATATCACACATATATTACATATGTCTTTTCATGTTAATTTCCTTAATGCAAAAAAGAGGTGTAAGTAGAATGTACCTAGAGGTTAAGTTAGGATGTACCAAAGGAGTAGCTAACCAAAAAATCGTAAAAACCAGATCAAAGTAGAATTACCTAGTGCAAATTATGTGAAGAGTTAAATGTAAATATAATAAAACTATATAAATAAATTATATAAGGTATCTATAGAGTATATATATAATAAAATATTTCGGAGTACAGATTAGTATATTAATAATGTCTATAGCTTATAAACTCACATTATATTAATCCTGAGAGAGAGACGCGCCGAGACTATAAAGTGTCATATGATGTTGTTTAAGAGATGAGCTTGTTTTGAAAAATCATTTTATCCTAGAAGATAAACATATACATAAAAATAGCTACTAAAAGAATTAACATCCATTTCTTAAGAAGAACCGGAGCCAAAAGATCATAAGCAAGTACATTCAAATCTATATTTCACAGAAGAAGAAAACCAAGTTTATTGTGGTGGAGCCTGGCCACCTTATTTTATTATGGACCCTGGGCTGTATTTATTTTCCAAATAAATGAATAAAATATTTAACTTATGTATTCATTTCATGTATCATACATGAAACTAGGTAGATTCATTTACATATTTTATATAGTCATG
>NW_021577486.1:0-312 GCF_001605985.2 Dendrobium catenatum
AGACAAATAGAGAACATAAGTTTTTTTATGTGGAAAATCCTAAAAATGAGAAAAATCATGGGACCACGCCCAGTTGAAATGATTCAACTAGTGTGTGAGTCAATTACAATTGTATGAATTGTCTTTGAGGACAATCAGATTACAATAATCAACTTTTTGGTTAAAATATAGTGACAAATAGGAGTTAGGTTCATATATGGCGATGTATGGTTTGGCAAAAGTTCGACATCATTTGGTGGTCCGGCGGAAGTTCGGGCGTCAGTCAGTGGTCAGGCGGAAGTTCGACATCAGTCGATGGTCTGGCAAAAGTCC
>NW_021577487.1:0-260 GCF_001605985.2 Dendrobium catenatum
AAAATAAGTTGTGGTTTCTCTCAAGAGTTGTGTCAAGTATTGCCAAATACTCTAGCACATTTTGCTAATTTATTTTAAGGATTTGGGATTTGGCTTGATTAACTCGAAAAATAGCTCTCCAAGTGCATTTTGATTAGTTGCTAACGTACACTTGATATTCACTCTACAATAATGAAGTAAATCGCAATTGAAATGTTGAAACCTTTTTTTTTTTTGTTAATCTTTCCAACATATAAAACTTATATTGTTAATTAGTAATT
>NW_021577488.1:0-261 GCF_001605985.2 Dendrobium catenatum
TAACTGCTAGCTGACCTGATATAATTTTAGTGTTTACGTCTTTGCTAGATTTCAAGCTAATACTGAAGAATCCCACTTAGTTGTAGTTAAGAGAATCCTTATATATCTCTTAAAGACCCAAAACTTAAGAATCTGGTATCCTAGCCACAACATTTTTTTTAAAATTATTCGTTATTCTAATTCTGATTTTGTAGGGTATAGAGTGGATAGAAAGAACACCTCTAGAACTTACTTATTTATAGGACATATCTTAGTCTCCTG
>NW_021577489.1:0-618 GCF_001605985.2 Dendrobium catenatum
GACGAATCCTTTCACTATTTGATTCTGGGGCATCATAGGTCTTCACTTTAGATCTTTCTACTTATTAATGCAAGAGATAATTCGCTCATATGCTTATCTCATTTATCAAGTATAATCACAAAAAATTGTTGAAGTCATTAATGCTCTGTTAGACCGGTCCAGGCGGGACCGGTTCATGGGCGAAATCGCAAAAACAGCGGAGAAAGCTTCCGCCTGGGTGGAAGCCGCGCGAGATGTGCGCCTTGCGGGACGGTTTCGGGAAGGAAATTTGAGGGAGTTTAGGAGGGAAATTGATTGCAGGGACTGTTTAGGGAATTCCTTTTGAATTGTATGCATAAAGTAGTTGATTTTTCTAGGGTTTGGGGCATCTTGAATTTGGCTGAAATTTAAGATCTCTTAGATCTAGGTTTTCTTTGGGCTCCAGCGGCGTAGTTTTCTCTTAGATGTTGAATTTGGCTGAAATTTGATGAAGTCATTAATGCTCATCGAAAGAAATTCGAGTTATTTTTACAGATGAAAATTCACATCAAGAAATTGTTCAGCCTCTTTAATGAAAAAGTAAGAGTAGTCAAGAGGCCAAGGACATCCTTCTCATCAAATTCAACATGGGTCATCCAA
>NW_021577490.1:0-390 GCF_001605985.2 Dendrobium catenatum
TCTTTCATATTATATAATTTTTTCTATTTTTTTTTTAAACAAATCAAATGGCCTCTTATAAGAGGGATAAATAAATATATAATTGAATGATTATTTGGTGCAGCCCTCATATTCTCTAATTTATTTCATGAATTTAACAGATTCGTTTTCTCGTGTTGGTAGACCGAAGAAAAGAAAGAACAGAAAAGCGCAGCGGTCCAAACACTTGTCGCGTTTTGAAGTCAAACGTAGAATTGGTCGTCCGAGCCGATGATAAGTCAAATATGAGGCTGGAGCCAGCCGTTCCTTTCTATAATGTATGAAGGCGGCCTCCATATTAGAGAATGTGAACGGCAAATATGAAACGTAAGTGGTCAGACCATCATGTGGGGCCACGAAAGAGTCGCACAC
>NW_021577491.1:0-398 GCF_001605985.2 Dendrobium catenatum
ATCCTTTTCTTTTGTTCATACATGCATGCAACATCTGATGATTTTAATAAAATATAACAAAACTTACAAGAGGCATAATTTATTACTGAAATATAAAATTCAATTCTTGAAAGATGTTAATGGTAAATCTAATTTCTTCCGTCTGCCATAATATATAGTTGATTGGACATTGCGGCCATATAGCTCACCTATTGAGGCATTTTCATGCTAGCAGTAACATTAAAATAAAAGCACTTAATAACTACCTAACAATAATAGTATAATCCAATAAATATATGCCATAAATCCAATGTCCTTAATAATGAAATAATCGAAATTGAAATCTAAATAATTAAACTAAAAAACAGCAAATGATATTTCTTTTATTTACATACAAATTTAATAAAAATAAAGAAATT
>NW_021577492.1:0-370 GCF_001605985.2 Dendrobium catenatum
TTTGCTTGATCGATCTCTAAGCGTAGGGCAATCAGTTATCACATGTCCAGGCTTCCTGCATTAAAAAAAAACAACATCAGAAGATCCTTTAACATGTTTATGATCATTACCTTTTTTCCAACTTTGATGATGCTTTTGTTTCTTCCTTAGAAAGATTTTGAATTGCCTTGTGAGGAAGGCAATTTCATCGCTTTCAGACCCGGAAGATTCAGAATCCGATTTGTGTGCCTTCAATGCTATTGTTTTCTCCTTTTTTTTTCACCTGCATCAACATTTCTTTGATTCACCCCTTGCTCGTAAGCAATGAGTGAGACAAGTAAGTTATCAATAGAGTAGGTGTTCAAATCTTTAGATTCAGTGATGGCAGTAA
>NW_021577493.1:0-292 GCF_001605985.2 Dendrobium catenatum
GTATTATCGATAGCTACATCAATGATCAAAATTACGTATAAAAATTATAGTCGTAGACCTACAAAGTTAACAGGACTTGGCATCTGGCAATGGCAGTGCTAATATGGAGGTCAACGTTAGAGTCCAAAAGCTTTCGTCTGAGTAGATCTAAAACTGAATATATTGAGTGTACTTTTAGTAATAATAGATATAGTGGGGGAATTGTGACTTTGAGTGATCAAGTCATTAATAATAGTACACATTTTAAATATCTTGTATCTATTGTTCAGAGTGATGGTGAAATAGATGGGGA
>NW_021577494.1:0-358 GCF_001605985.2 Dendrobium catenatum
CGTTCGAGCATCTTCGAAGACTCGTTTCCGTCATAACACAGGCCTTTATAACATATTTGCATCACCTAGAAATTCACCACCATCTCGGATGATTCAAATTTATTAAATAAAATATATAACCTAAATGTCGACAATATTCCGGACGTAATGGCGCTGCCCGTTTGTCGATCGGACGTCGTTCTAGCATCTTCGAGGTCTCATTTCCGTCATAACGCAGGCCATCAAATCATATTTGCATCGCTTATAAATTCACCACCACCTCAAATGATCCAAATTTATTAAAAAAATGCATATTCTAAATGTCGACGACGTTCCGGACACAATGGCGCTGTTCGTTTGTCAATCGGACGTCATCTGA
>NW_021577495.1:0-544 GCF_001605985.2 Dendrobium catenatum
CGGTAGATGAAGTTACAGCTGCATTCTCAGAGTCATCCCGCCATTTTCCATATTTTGGTTTAACATTTGAAACAACAAAGACTCATTATCCTGAATAACTCTCCAAGCTAACTTAGCTCTTAAAGCATGCACACTATCCACATAAGATCGAATACCTCTTCCTCCTAGATCCATTGGTTTGCACAATTTGTTCCAGCTGACATAATGCAAACCCAACTCCCCATCTTGTTTGTTCCAAATAAACTGACGGCAAAGTCTTTCAACTTCTTTTAGAATTGTTTTAGGCACTAATGAATAAATGCAATAAAAATTTGAGATAGAAAGCAACGTTGTTTTGATCAACAACAGTTTATCAGCCAAAGAAAGATGTTTGCTACCCCACATCGCCGTAAGCTTCATAGCTTTCTCCACAATGAAATAAAAATCTGCAGCTTTTAATCTTCTCAATGCCAATTTTACTCCTAGATACAAGAATTCTTTAACCACTTTGAAGCCCATGATTCTTTCAACAGCTTTCCTCTTCCTTCTTTTAACATGTCTACCA
>NW_021577496.1:0-490 GCF_001605985.2 Dendrobium catenatum
CGAGCAGAAGTCCGACGACGAGTAGAAGTCCGCTGACAAGCAGAAGTCCGATGACAGGGAGATGTCCAACGTCGTGTAAAAGTATGGCCTCGGGCAAAAGACCGATGAAAGTTTGTCGACGGGCAGAATTCCGACGACGAGTAGAAGTCCGCTGACGAGCAGAAGTCTGATGACAGGGTGAAGTCCGACGTCGTGTAGAAGTACGACATCGGGCAGAAGACAGATGAAAGTTCGTCGACGGGCAGAAGTCCGACCACGAGTAGAAGTCCGCTGACGAGCAGAAGTCTGACGTCGTGTAGAAGTACGTCATCGGGCAGAAGACCGATGAAAGTTCATCGACGGCCAGAAGTCCGACGACGAGTAGAAGTCCGCTGACGAGCATAAGTTTGACGACAAGCAGAAGTCTGACGTTGGGTAGAAGTATGACCTCGGGCAGAAGACCGATGAATGTTCGTCGATGGGCAGAAGTCCGACGAAGAGTAGAAGTCCA
>NW_021577497.1:0-228 GCF_001605985.2 Dendrobium catenatum
TCTTACAAACACCAACCGTGCACGCCTTTGGTGGCGTGGCGGGTAGGCGGCCTCTTGGTTTTTTCCCCTTAACGGGGGAGACGCCGGGAGGCTGTCGAAATTTGGATTGAAAATCCAAGGACTTGAACAATTTGAGATCTGGGCTTGATTGAACTGAAAGGACATGCAAGGGCTATATTGAACAAAGATTCGGACATGGACTTGATTGAATCAAATTGACTTAAGTGA
>NW_021577498.1:0-1969 GCF_001605985.2 Dendrobium catenatum
TCTTCCACTGATGGAAAAAGCTACTAAAAAGTTGTCCAGTTGGTTTGCTAATCTTCTTTCTTTTGCGGGCCGGTTGCAATTCCTCAAATTTACTATTGTAAATTCTATTGCATATTGGATAAGGGGGGCTATTATACCCAAAGCTATCATCAAATTTTTTAAAAAAATTAGCTCCAAATTTCTTTTTTTTTTTAGATCTGGATGTTGGTAAGAAATTACACATGTTATCATGGGAAGAGGTTTGCAAGCCAAAAACTTATGGGGGTTTGGGCTTGCCATCTATGCAAGCATTGCAATTTGCTTACAACAGCTCGATTATTCTCAGAATGTATAATTCGGATTCTGCTCTTTCTAAATGGCTAGTATATAGATACAATTCTCCTTGGAAGCCACCTCTTAGCTTGTCTTCAACTTTTTGGAAATTTGTATGTGCTACTGTTGTTGCGTCCAGGTAAAAATTCAAATTCAAAATTCATGATAAAGGCCCCATCTCTTTGCTTTGGGATCACTGGCTTAACAATGACACTATTCTTGATAGGCCTCAGGGTATTGCTTGGCATCAGACCTTTAATTTGAGTACGTTGGTTTCCTCTCTCATTACAAATGGTGTCTGGACTCTCCTAGATAATTTGCATTTAACGTTATTAAATGAGATCATTGCTATTCCTATAGTTGATTGCAATTCTGACTGTTTTATTTGGGATGGTAAAGCTACTTCTAAATCTGGTAGATTTGGGAGTTTTATTTTTGAATATTATTGTTCCTTGTCCCCTTATAGCTGGGACAAATTCATCTGGCATTCTCATCATTCATTGAGGTTTTCATGCTACTCGTGGCTTGCTCTTAAAGGCGGTCTGAAAACAGCTGATGCTCTGAAAAAAAGAAAGATTTTGGTTTCTGAAATCTGTAGCCTTTGCAACGTTAACATGGAAAGTATTAATCACTTATTTTTTGAATGCCAGTATTCATTTGATGTGATTAATAACACTATACATGCCACCAAAAGTCTTCTTCTTAGACCTACAATTTTGCATCTTTTTGAATGGATAGAGGAAGTCTTTAGTAACAATGCTCTTCTTAAAAATCTCTACCTTCTTTTGGTGAGCTGCTCTCTATATTTCATATGGAAAGAAACAAATAGTAGAAGATTTGGTTACGTGTTTAACAGCAGCACAACTACCTTGACTCTCATTAAAAGTGTGGTGTTTGATAAAAAGGCAAAATGGAAAGTTGTTTCTTCCTTACTTTGCAGCTTATAAGGGCTGTTGGAGGCTTTTTTCTTTTGCAGTTGGTTTGGGGATTGCTCTGGAAGGATTTTGGTAACTTGCGGTATGTGGTGGCTGTGTTTTTCTCTGGTAATTGGTTTGAGCATTCTGTTTATGGCTGTGCTGGATGTGCTGAAGTTTTTTGGGTTGCTAAATTAAAGCCATAGATGGACGATGATGACAGTCTCTTTGTTATTCCTCGGACGGTCTAATTTAGGCAACCAGGGATATTGTCGGTTGGTATAGCTTTTGGTATTTTTCTGAGTCCAGAGGTTCTATGGTTTTAATTTTTCACCTGTAGACTTTAGGTTTTTTTGTTAGTGCAGTTTTAGTACAAGTTATTTTTTATTTTGTTGTTTTGAGAGCTTGCTCCCATTTGTTTGGAGCGTATTTGTTACAGCTTCTTTCTTCTCTTATTTGTAATAGTTGTTATTTTTAATGCTTTTAATATACGGGCCATGCCCAAATTTTACCAAAAAAAAAAAAAAAAATTTCTTATTGGGAAATATTAAAAATTCTTTGAAACAATTAAAAAATCACGCGGCCCATAAAACAAGGTGCAACTTGGGCCGTTTGGCGGCATAAACGATAGAAGGCTCCGGACGGCCGATCGTAACCCTAGCGGAACGTAGTTCGTTATGACCTCGGTATTTTGCTCTCTCTCTCTCTCTTCTTGATCCGCAACGCCATGCAATCATCATTTT
>NW_021577499.1:0-329 GCF_001605985.2 Dendrobium catenatum
AGCTACTCTGTCCAATAGCTCTTGATAAGTGCTGATGGAGGCCATGCATAAAAATGATAACATCTTATCATCGATGTTTCCCATCAGTAGCTGAACGGCGTGCTCCTCTTCCAACTATTGTTCATATTTCATACTTATGTTGCGCCAGCGGGTGATGTACTTTATCACCGACTCACCCTTTTTTCGCTTCTCTAAGGCAAGGTCAACGATAGTAGTCTTCTCGGTAGCACTTGCGAACCTTTTCACGAACTTATTTTCTAGTTCTACAAACGTCTTGATAGAATCATTAGGAAGCTCGGTGTACCATTCAAAAGCAGTCGCAGTCAAAC
>NW_021577500.1:0-250 GCF_001605985.2 Dendrobium catenatum
AATTATTGTTTGTATGATTTCAATTTAAAAAAAAATCCTAAACTCCCCCTGAAATGATGAATACATGAAAATAAGGAGGCATTTTGAACTAAAGAACAATATTTTTATTTTTCAATTTTTTTTTTAAATACAAGACAATACTAATAACAAAAGCCAAATGACACACCAAATGACACAACTAAAATACAAACATAATAATTTCTCCCCCTTTTAGACAACAACAAAAAGTGAAGAATAAATAGACAAGAAA
>NW_021577501.1:0-284 GCF_001605985.2 Dendrobium catenatum
CGCCTAACTAGGTCTTTCCGGGTAACCTTCCTAAGAATTTTCCTACTTGCATGACATTGTAGCCTATGCCATTGCCAAGATTCATCAATAATATATTTTAAATATATAATTTAAATAATCAACATATTTCAAATTAAAAATATAAACATTATTAATCCTTTTATCTTCTATGATGATTTTACCATTTAAGCTAATCGAACGCTTTGTAGACAAAAATTTAATGACAAAACATTTATCACAAAATTGATTAATACTAACCAGGTTGTGTTTCAATCCATCTACTA
>NW_021577502.1:0-232 GCF_001605985.2 Dendrobium catenatum
TAATTTTAAGCTAGCATGTGTCTTCTTAAGTTTTTTGTATGATGCATGGATTTTTTCACAAATTTCAAACAATTCATCATAGGTTGGTTTACATACCTCTTCATCACTTTGATCTTCTCCCATGAAACACAAGTTTGTAGTCTCTTCCTCTGGTTCAGTCTCAGAGGAATCAGTACCAGATTCTGCCCAGAAATCTCTTTGGATTTTCTTCTTGTCCTTCTTAGACCTAGCT
>NW_021577503.1:0-225 GCF_001605985.2 Dendrobium catenatum
TGGGATCGTTACTAGATCCTATTTTTTAACCGGATGGGAACTCTGGGATACTAACCAACCCTCGGGTTGTTTCAATTTATTGGTATCCCCTGTATCTCAACGGTTTCAAAATAGGAAATAGTGGGTTTCATTTCAAATTATTAGGTTTAATGATAACAAAATTGTTTTCAATAAGGATCTTTTTTTCCCTTGATCAAGGATCTTTTAGTTTTTTTATTTCCTAGT
>NW_021577504.1:0-402 GCF_001605985.2 Dendrobium catenatum
CCCTCTCCCTCTCTCCCTCTCTCTCTCGCTCTCTCACTCTCTCCCTCTCTCCCTCTCTCTCTCGTCCTCTCACTCTCTCCCTCCGTCTCTCTCTCTTTCTTGCTCTCGCTCTCTCCCTCTCTCTCTCTCTCTTTCTTGCTCTTTCTCTCTTTCACTCTCTCCCTCTCTCTCTTTCTTTCTCTCTCTCTTTCCCTCTATCACTCTCTCTCCATATCGCCCTCTCTCTATCTATCAGTTAATCTCTCTCTCTCTCCCTCTATATCTATCTCTCTCTCTTTCTCCCTCTCTCTCTTGCTCTCTCCCTTGCTCTCTCCCTTGCTCAACTCTCTCTCTCTCTTGCTCTCTATCTCTCTCTCTCGCTCTCTCTCTCTCTCTCTCACTCTCTCCCCCTTGCTCTCTCTT
>NW_021577505.1:0-208 GCF_001605985.2 Dendrobium catenatum
TTAAAGGATCTTCTGATGTTGTCTGTTTTGAATGTAGAAAGCCTAGACATGTGAGACCTGATTGCCCTATGCTTAAAGATCACTCAGGCAAAGGAAAGGGTGAAAAGAAACCTAAGCCAAGGAAGGATAAGATGAGAGTACAAAAAGCATTTTTGGCGAATTCGGCATCGAATTCATCAGAGATAGAACCAGAAGATGAGACATCAAA
>NW_021577506.1:0-274 GCF_001605985.2 Dendrobium catenatum
TCGTTCGAAAAAGTATATCACCCCGAAGGATGAAAATGAAATTCCATAACGGTGTTCAGACTTAGAATTATGTAATTCATCTTGAATATCATAGCTATACTCTAAAGAGAACTTCACATGGCCCCGAGGAGACAAGGTAAAGTTCAACTAAAAATCTGGTTATATATTCAATGAGAAGATAAAATTTGGACATGTCAAAAACATGTCCAATTTCAATCTCCCAAAATTCCAGACCTCGTGGACCTGTATTTAAAAAGTAATTAAAGAAATTCAT
>NW_021577507.1:0-225 GCF_001605985.2 Dendrobium catenatum
TTCCCAACAGTAGCTTAACTCATTAGTAGACTACCTACACCATTACTCAGCTATAAATCACCATTCAAAAAATTGATTGCATCCGCTCCAAATTACCAAAAACCACTAGCACTTTTGGTTGCTTGTGCCAACCTTGCCTAAACCTTATAATAAAAAATAAACTTGAAACAAACTCACGACACTATTTGTTTGTTGGATACTCCTCTAAAAGTGTCTATAAATATC
>NW_021577508.1:0-219 GCF_001605985.2 Dendrobium catenatum
AAGGGTGTTTCTAGATTTGGCCAAGGTGGAAAACTCAATCCTAGATTTATTGGGCCATTTGAAATTATAGAAAGAGTGGGACCAGTAGCTTACAAGCTAATGTTACCTGTAGATATGTCTGATATTCACAATATTTTTCATGTATCAATGCTCAGAAAGTGGGTTACAGATGAGAGTCAAAAAGTTCTTAAGAAAGATATTGAACTACATAAAGATTTG
>NW_021577509.1:0-233 GCF_001605985.2 Dendrobium catenatum
TAATTTGATATAGACTTTTATTTAGAAAAGAAAATTATACAACTAAAATAGGTTAGAGAAAGAGACACAATCAACGGTATTTTTAACCTTTTAATAGATTAAGAGATGTATAACATTGACTACAAATTTTCAAAAATAAAAACAAGGCATAAGATATCAATTCAGTGATGATTAGAAAAATAACTTAAAGCATACAAAAAATAAAGCACCAAAAATAAAAATAACTACAAAGA
>NW_021577510.1:0-357 GCF_001605985.2 Dendrobium catenatum
CTCTAGAGCTCTCTCCCTTGGAATCCCTCTCTAACCATGTTCATCCCCTCTGTGATTCTTACTGAAAAAGGACTTGATTGACATCTAAAACGGGCTCCAAAAACTTATGATCTGTTCGTACAGTACGATTACAGATCGTACAGTACGATCTTCATAAATAGACGTCGTCCTGGTACGAAGATGTACGAACAGTTCAAAAACAATTCATACTGTACGATATAATATCGTACGGTACGATCCAACAAAATACTATTCGTACAGGACGATGGTCTGGACGATCAGATGTCGTCTCTGTTCATCGTATGGTACGATTACCATCATATGGTACGATTACCATCGTACAGTACGATGTGACAA
>NW_021577511.1:0-321 GCF_001605985.2 Dendrobium catenatum
CAACATTCACATAAATAAAAAAATTAGAACAATAAAAATCTAATTTTTTTAGGTTATGTATCTAAGGAATCTCTCATTAACAGAACAAACTCAAACTACATCTTGTTCGTATCTGGCCATCACAAGATTCACAACTATCTTTCTCAACATTTCATTTAAAAAATAAAAAAATCTAACCATTGAATGAGACCCTTCACAATTTATCCACCAGCCTTCTGATCAGGTATTTTCCATTTCTCCTTCCATGCCCATCCGGAGCGGATTTCTCTTCAGCTTCACTTCACTTATCCAAGTCTAACAAGCAAACCGTCCCATTGTTAA
>NW_021577512.1:0-418 GCF_001605985.2 Dendrobium catenatum
TACTTATAATTAATTAATGACAAATTATAATTAAAAATAATATATCATAATTAAATTTAATTAATTATACTTAATTTATAATAATAATTAACTAAAATTAAGAATAACTAATTATAATCAAATTAAATTAATTATAACTCTTTAAGCAATATTTGATTCAGTGTTTGACAGGATTCAGGCTTGATTAAGGCTAAAAATTTAAGCAGGATTTATGCTAAATCCTGTTTAAATTTCAGAGGAGGTTAAGACCCCCTCCTCTCCTTAATTCGGCTTCTTTAGGGGATTTGGTCGAAGAAGCCTGCGAAAGGGAGAAAGTTACCTTCTCAACTAACGGGCTCCCGTTGTTGCTTCTGAATCAAAATGTCGTAACTTCCTTTCCTACAGGAAGGAAAGTCGTCCAGAAGCGAAGTCGGACAGC
>NW_021577513.1:0-483 GCF_001605985.2 Dendrobium catenatum
ACGCGTTAATTTCAAAATTGCGGTTACACAGTTCTTAAAAGGATCCACTAGCTCACTAATGCTCGAACGAGCTACAATCAAAAAAGAAAAAAGACCAACGAGCCTGTGGATCCTTATCCTAAGAGTACAAGAATTGCAGAAAAAACTACTAGCTAGGGCTGTGAGCGAACAACACCCAAAAAAAGAAGATCAGCAAGTAGACGTTCAGCCCCATCTTCCTGCAAAAATGAAGAAGGAAAGCAAGAAAAGAACCCAAAAAAAGAGTACCTTGTTCTCAAAGAAGATCTTGTAATCCAAAATGTAGTGAACCCTGAAAGGCACTCTCCAAAATGCATAATTAGAGGAGAAGAAATTCAAAAGGATAATATAAAAGAACAGGTGATAGTAGACAGAGAAAATAACCCCAGAACTGAAACAAATGTTACAGGAAATCCCAAAGGTATCCCACTTCCAGCATTTAAACAAAAACAAACTAGTAATAAT
>NW_021577514.1:0-3652 GCF_001605985.2 Dendrobium catenatum
ATAAATGGTCATAATTTTTATTTTGGAAGTTTTTAAATTAAATATTTCTAGAGATTGTGTCCAATTAAGATGATTTTTTTATTTTGTATTAATTATTTAAAATTTAAATTATTACATTGCAAAATGCAAATAGTACATAATTAGACAATGACAAAAAACTGAGCATTTTTATTTTACAAACATATATTTATATAAAACAAAGAGCTAAAAGAAATAGAACTTTTTTTAAAACTGAAATAAATTGCAGGGAAATTTTAGAGAAAATTACGTATTTATTTTTAAAATTATGACTTATGGCTCTTTAGTTGATCAGATTGAATGGTCACCATTCAAAAAATAATTTTATTTTTTTATCAAAACGTTTTTTATTAATGATTCCCCAATTTTTATAATCAATCTGCCATTCATTTGAAATGAATTTTCAAATTTATGTAAAGAGATATTTTCTATTCACATTTGGAGTAAATTTTGTAACAGTACAATTCTTAATGTTCTCCATTTCTTAAATGATATTTTCGTTAAAATTTTGAATGTTCAATCATATTTTTGTCACCTCTTATTGTGGGATGTTTTCAAAGTGAGAATTACATAAATTTATATAATGAAGAGTTTATCTTCTAACATTAATAATTAATAACTATTAAAAAACTTTGTAGTTAGTGCTTAGCTTGTTTGGTGGGCAAGTACGGTTGGAAACCCCCAACCCATGCTTGATTCTCCTTAAGCGGTAGCTTCTCTTACGTGGGGCCCAATCAAGTGCGGGCCATGAGATTTCTGGGGTGTTGCCTCTTATAGGTTAGCCGAGGATTAGTCATGCCACCAAGCGCCCTTTCGAGGGTGGTAACGAGTGAATATCCCGTTCAAAAAAAAATTATAGTCTTAATTATACATTTTTGTGATTGCATTCATTAATAATTCTAGTAGCCGTAATTTAAAACTTTATTTTTTTTGTGGGATATTTAGGAGAAATTATTCTGGTACGGAGACGAATGAGAGCATGTCACATCACCCGGTACACAGGAAAAAATGACGTGGTGCGCTGTCATTCATCTCAGGACGTCGTCCAGTGACCGCACAAAATAAACATATGATATTTAGGTCAAGTAATGCTAACCCACACACATCACATAGGTAAGATTCAAACCGAGGATCTCTTAGTTGATAGTCAAAGCTCCCAACCGACAGAAAAAAAGGGTTGTATAATTTAGAACTTTATGATAGCTTTCATTTAGTTCATTGTAGCACTACCATCTCCACCTTATTCTTTATTTGATGTACCATATGACTTCTTAAAGAACCATTATACATTGTGTGAGGAACAAGCTCTCAATAACTCCTTAGTTATAGGATATGAAGCTCTTACCGCCAGACCTCTTATCCTTTAGGGATAAGATGATACACTCATCGAATGCACGTTCGCATGAATCACAATCTCGATGGGCCTGAATTTGAATTAGTATTAATAAAGTTAGGCTAAATTGCTCACAAAAGTACTCATAGCCCTATTATTTTAGAAGAGCTGCCTTGTAGATTCTTTGCGACAGTAGAGAGAGTTTATCATCTCAATTTTTTATGAAGATCTCAAACGCACATATAGGAAGAACATGAGAAAATTGTATGTGAAAAGTCTAATAAGGAAAAAAATTATGAGGTATCTATGAATTGAAATTATTCAAAAGATTCAGAAGTATGCACTTCACGTCAATTGGAGAAGACAATATTACAAAATATAAAAAACTACCTTGACCTCTTATATTTGAAGAAGCGAACAATGGAGAAGCGGTGAAGAGCAATGATGACAGTCAAGAGGTTGACATAAATCAATTAGCATCAAAGTAATGGACAGTGACAATTTAGAGATGGTTGATAGGTTATTGCAGTTAGATGATGATAGTATGGTAAGTACGGTGAGATAAATGCAGTCAAGTAACGAAGATCAAACAAAAGTAGTTCAATGAAAACAATCAGACCGTGGCAATATGAAAATTGGTCAAGCGACTACCATATTGGTTATGATTATCAAGCAAAGCTTGGAGTTCTTGTTGGAGAGAGATTAGGAGTAAACACCGCAATGAATAAACAAGTAAAAAAGTAAAAGCGGTGAAAAAGTAAATGACGCCAGAATTTAACGTGAACAAATTCAAAATGGAAAAAAAAAAAACTACTGAGTCACACCACACCAAAAAATCAACTATGAAAATTGGGAGACTCTCTCTCACTCTCTCATTGCTTCTCTTCACACATGCATCATTTTCAATGTATACATAGTCAAAATATAAGAGAAAGCCAAATAAAATAACCCCAGGGAATGCAACCCTTCATAAAAACAAGAAAAAAAAAAATTGTCTAGTCTGTCTCTTTGTGTTGTGGCACCAGTTTGGGCGTTGTGGCGCTCAAGCCTTTATCTTGCACAACTGCAGCACCGTATTTATACTGCTGCGAAGCTCTACTCTCTATCATTCAGTGCTATGGCAATCGGGAACACAGCGCCAAGGAGTTGTAAGGAGAAAATTTTGTTTTTTCAGGTGCAAAAAATCTGTTGGTAAACCCCGCGCACCCTAGAGAACCCGATAAGCTTTGAGGTCCGAGACAACAGAATAATCAAATTGATCAACACAATCAGATTCCACACATAACAGTTCTTTAAATCTCCAAGATTTCTCTTATTTCATGCCCTCTCCATCTTATAAATGAGGATCTATTTATAATTTTTTGTTGACATTTTTAATAATTTCAAAAAAATTCTCAAACAATCTATTTGAAGATCCATTTGAATCCTCTCAATCCAACATCATTTCAAGACATTTAACTACCTTAATGACATCGAAATTGAGTTATCTTGACCTCCTCAAGGTGCTCATTTTAACTATAAAAATGCAAAGATTAGATGATCATTTAATTCATTAAATAGTGTCCTAAAATTTCTTAATACCCATCAAACATTTATTTGAAGTTATTTGAACTCTAACCCGAGCACTCTCGACGTTATTAGGCTCAGCTCGTCCAAATATCATTTTTAATTTCAAGTTAGATCTTCAAATGAATACTGAAATTTTTTATTTTTATACCTCCATCAAGATCCTACAGGATTAATGGATTTTTCATCAATTGCTTTCACCGGCATCGCTCCAAAAGGATTCAAAAATTTCTCAGAGTTAAATGCAATGCTTTTCAAAGCGGAAAATATTGCTCCCCTGCCCACCGCTCCTTCGATTCTATAATATCCTCCCCTGCCTCCCCTGCAACTTGCAATTCATTCAAATCCCCCATCCTCCGAAAGTCAACTCCTCGATCAAGCTATCTAGATCCAACTTGCCTTCCATCCAACATCTCCCTGCAATCACAAACTATTCAGATCAGACAACCTCTTCCAATCAACTCACCTCCTCCATCCCCCAAAAAATCTTCTTTTTTAATTCCCCTGTTCCTATATAAACCCCCCTTCCCCCTCCCTAGCCTTCTCCCACGATCATGGAACCAGCACCACCGCCGTCACCACCCAAACACTCTCCAATGGATCTCTATCGAGACAACGAGTCAACAGCATCCCCTAAATTCTCCCTCCCAGTTGACTCCGAGCACAAAGCAACAGAGATTCGCATCCTCTCCTTCGCTCCCCCGCACATGCGATCCTTCCACCTCTCCTGGTTCT
>NW_021577515.1:0-209 GCF_001605985.2 Dendrobium catenatum
TATGGATGATTTTTGCATCTCTCATCTTCTTTACGTTAATGACGTACTGGTTTTTGGTGAAGCTAACATTAATAACTGTCATATTTTGTCTGAAGCACTTTGTAGTTTTGCAAATGCCTCGGGCTTGCACATCAATTTGGACAAGAGTTCTATTATGTTCCCAAAATGCTTTGGAAACAAGAACTATATCTGTGATGCTTTAGGTATTT
>NW_021577516.1:0-1095 GCF_001605985.2 Dendrobium catenatum
CTTGAGCATCTAGATATATAGGTCCGTATGATCATTAAAAACCTTATTTTTAATGATTATTTGTTATTGTATAAGGTGAAGCAACTGTATATGCCTGAGTTACCACTTAAAGATTTGTCATCTCCAACCCATATTTTGATGGCATGATAGGCCACTTTTTAAATGCAGGATCATAAGATATCTAAGACTTCATTTCAAAACCGTTTTTATTTAATTACTTTTTTTTTAAAGCAGTTTTTTTTTTTTAATTTCAAATTCAAAAAAAAAAAAAAAAACTTTATGCTGAAAAGCTGTTTTATAAAATAAAATATAAAAAACTGCCCCAAATGAAATCTACGATTTGCCCAATAATACACATTCAAATGTTGCAGGCTAGAATATATGCAGCGATAGAGTTAGAATTTTACGTTCCAGCGTTGTACTGATATCCAGCACACAAACAGGGAATTCAGAAAAACAATTTTTTTTCGTGGAAAACTCTGTAAAAGGGAAAAACCACACATGCCTAGTTAAAATGATTCCACTAGTGTCTAAATAGATTACAAATGGCCGATTAATCATCGAAATTAAGGAAGATTAAATTACAATAATCAACCGTCGGGTTGAAATCTAGAGACGAACGGAGATCAGATGGAGGTTCGATAACATTTGTTGGTCCGACAGAAATCTGGTGTCAGTCGATGGCTGAACGGAAGTTCGTCTTCAATTGGCGCCTGAACGGAAGTTTGACTTCAGCTGATCTCACATTTTTTTGCAACCGATTGACACATTTTTTTTATTTCAAAACTAATATTTTTTGCAACCAAACACAGTAAACAACCCCTTAGTCATTTTCCAATAGATTTCTATTTCTAACTTCAACCAAAAAAGGAGCCCTATTTGTTTTACAAATAAATATTAATCGGGAAGACCTTATATTTTCCGCCCCTTCATTAATCCTTGGAGCTCATTTGGTATTTCTAGTTAGAAGTTATATTCTTAAAATAGGTAAGATTTGCTAAATTTGATTTAATGAATATAATTAAAATTAATATCAATTTTAAAAGTTACAATACTTGAAAAATTAAAATTTATTTTTGCATTGAAAATAAATGA
>NW_021577517.1:0-251 GCF_001605985.2 Dendrobium catenatum
GCTAAGGGCTATGCCTCCACCCATTTTGTAAAATAGTCTACAGCCAGGATGATGAATTTTCGTTGTCCTGTGGCTATAGGGAAAGGCCCCATTATGTCGATTCCCCACTGGGCGAAAGGCCAGGGACTTTGAAGAGATGCAAGTTCTAGAGCTGGAGTGTGGGTGAGGTTGGAATGCAATTGGCAGTTCACGCACTTTCGTGTAAACTCAAGCGCGTCTTGTTTCATTGTAGGCCAATAGAACCCCTGCCT
>NW_021577518.1:0-218 GCF_001605985.2 Dendrobium catenatum
AGAATATTTGAACTGATAATTTTAAATATTTATTCGGGGATCTCGGCACGTGGCGCGATGTCGACCCGAATAAATATTTAAAATGTCCCATGTCTTGTAGGAACATTTTGGAGCAGAATAGAATTAGAATCTTGAAATTTTAAATATTTATTCGGAGATCTCGGCACGCAGCGTGATGTCGACCCAAATAAATATTTAAAATGCCCCCAATTTAACAG
>NW_021577519.1:0-226 GCF_001605985.2 Dendrobium catenatum
ATTAAAAATGCTCAAAATAGTTGATGCTTTGAAAGGTGAGCGGAGCTTCTTTTTTTGGAAAATGTGAGCGGAGCTTCGACTTGCACACGGTCGATTTCAGATGGACAAAACGGTGAGAGGCGAGATCGCGAGAGGAAAGGGAACCGAATATGGGCGGCTCCTGTGCGTGCCCTATGCGTGAAAAATGATCGGTTATGACAAAATAATTTTTTTTTTTGGGACATTT
>NW_021577520.1:0-209 GCF_001605985.2 Dendrobium catenatum
CAAATGGGTCAAAAATCTAGTATATATGTAACCCATACAGTAGAATACACATGCATTTAAAATTTCAAATCCTAATTCATGTATATTAAAAGAAACTTCTTTTAAAACTTTTAGGTCAAATTCTTACCCAAAAATTTAGAAATTCAACTTGCTAAAAGTCGGCCATCTCTATGGGCCAAGAAAATTATGGCATGTGAGGAACATCCTCA
>NW_021577521.1:0-331 GCF_001605985.2 Dendrobium catenatum
CAACTCATAATTAGGTCTAGTATTTATTAAAAATCTGAAACCCTTAAGATTAACCCTACCTTTGAAAGTCAATTTTTGACCCCTTAGTTAGCGTATCCGGATACCCTCTAAAATTCATTAACTCTCCTAAATTCCAGAATTTTCTTAATAGGCTAATAAAATTCTCAACTAATCCATTAAAATTAGTAACCAACTCTCTTTAATATCAAGCCACTCTTTTAATTCCAACCAATTTAAATCAACTTAATCAACCCCGATTGCTACTGGGTAACCCAGGCCTACGAGGCTATTAGCTTAGCCCCAAGGAAGGTGAAATAAACTTCACGGCCTC
>NW_021577522.1:0-1390 GCF_001605985.2 Dendrobium catenatum
TAATTATGATATGCAAAGTTTGCAATCATAGCAAAAGGCAACAAGCCTCAAGACCATCAGTCCATGGTAGACTGCATTCAAAAAGCATAGAAAGTTGGTGGGTATAGGTGGGTACGGCATCCCGAAAGTCACCATGGGTGGGCATGGGTAGGCAAAGCCTGTCCGAGTAAAGCATGGGTACCCAATGGGTACCCAACTAATTAAGACCTCATGTAGGACTTTGATACATACTTAAATAAAATTTTAACGAGAAAAAATTCTTAAATTTTGTCATTGAAATTCTCGGATTAATTAAAAGATGGCCTATAGTTAAAATTTAATTATGTTTGGGAATTAGGAGCTTGCAAAATTAATTTCTTTAACCCTAGGTTCAATTAAATAATTTTAATAACAAGCTAGAATTTCAAAAATATAGATATGTAGAAGAATCCTAAGAATATAAGCTCAAGTGCCATGTGTTCACAGCAATTAGTAAATTAATACTAATTTAGGTTTCGTTTGGGACGATTTTTTACTGCTTCTTGAAACTGATTTCTAGTACAAAAATTTTAATTTTTATACTAAAAAACTGCTTCAAGAAGCAATTAAAAAGCCGTCCAAAATAAAGCCTTAGTTTCGCTAGTGATTATTAGAAAACCTCATTTTCTTAATTTTTTAGTACATATATGAAATTCAAACTAATTTAAAAAATTTACAAATTTTAATGGCTTTGTATTTAGGTTATCTCTAAATTATGTACAAAATTTACAACCATAGGAGATTTAGAAACCTTAATTAATCATCAAATATTTCTTAGATCTCCATTAGTCAACCTTGGGTCTAACTAAGTTTAAATTTAACCAGTTTCTACCTACTAGGTAACCCTAGTTAACTTAGGATGCATTTGGTCCTTAAAGACCAAAATGAGTCTAGTATAGCCCTAGGTGGCTTAAAGCCTTTGAATCCCAAGTCAAAATTTTAAGCCCACTTACTTGTCCAAACTCTATGTCAAATTCTAAAAGTTATTTAGTTTGCCAAATCAATTTTAAATCACTACTCTATCATCAAATGAAATTCAAATTCATAAGCCCTTAAGTGTATCCTTATACCTGTTTTCCCAGGCCAATTATGAAAAACTACTCAAGTCCTAAAAATATTTGCTTGACACATTCAAGAAAACCCTTCTCCTCTCAGAAAATCATGTATTATACCTATGGAAAATTATTTATTTTTTTGGCTGACTTTGGAAATTTCAGACGAATTTCTGACGAAAATTTTTTTTGACGGTAAAACTCATGTCGGAAATTCGTTGAGAAAAATCTGTCGGAAAAATTTTATGCCCTGCTTTCTGACTCACACGACGGGCCTAGCCTCACGACAGCACTCCCGCAGACGCGTATGAACCGTGCAG
>NW_021577523.1:0-473 GCF_001605985.2 Dendrobium catenatum
TCTAAGGGATTTACTTAGAGCTATATATAGGGGAAAACAAATCAACGTAGTTTTATTTTTTAAGTTATACTTGATTGGTGGTGTAACAACTCAAATTCTCAACTAGCGAGATATTGTCCACTTTGACCTAATAATTGATGAGTGTAAATATGATTATGTTTTATATGTTAAATTATAAGTGAAACCATGTTGTTTTAGTTGTGTAGGAAAAATATAGGAAATGCATGAAATTCCAAGTATATATAGCATCGCAGCATCGGACGCTATACTGCCATGGAGCCGTCATTGATATCGCCGAAGCGCCCAATATAGATATGGAGGTGTCCAGTCTCTGTTTGACAACGCCGCGGTGCTGGATGAGTCAGCGCTACAAAGCCCAGTTTATGTCTGCATAGCGCCACGACGCCAATTTCCAAATTTGTCAAGTCGAGGGGAGTGCCATGTGACGCCCCAGGCATCCATAGTGAAAGGAT
>NW_021577524.1:0-558 GCF_001605985.2 Dendrobium catenatum
TTTTTAATCGATGGGATGAATGAATGAAGCGGTTGAATGGATAAGGTAGTTTTTAATATGAAATTTGTACGTACGAACCTTTGGTTCGTCTGGACAAACACAAATTGGTTCGATGTAGGGGACGGTTTCAACTGCCATTAAAATGATATAAGTTCTGATCTTCCCGTGACGAACACGTGTTCGTCTGTACGAAAGGATGCTTCGTAAGTCACGTTGATTATGAAAAGCCGTTTCATTTTGGTCGTATTGAATCATCTGTACGAAATATTTTCGTACAGAACGAACAAAAATTTTGTACGGGACGAATTATTTTTGTTTGGTATGAACGAATCATTTTTTAATAAATTTGCGATCTTTTTAACTCAATTATCACTCTCTAAACCTCACTTTCAAATCCTTTCTTACTCTAGATCATTTTCAAATGGCCAGTTCAAACAAGCGTCAAAAGGTCTTAGCAAAGAAACCACATAGGAATTCATCTGAAATTTTTTTATCTAAAGCAAATGAGGATTCTTTACTTAGGTTTGCGTTAGCCAAAATCACCCCTTTCCGGATCCT
>NW_021577525.1:0-986 GCF_001605985.2 Dendrobium catenatum
GAGGACCGGCAATCTCTCTTTGAAGTGGATGTTAGCGTAAGAGAATAGCGAGCAAACTTACCGATACCACCAAGAAACATGTGACACCGAGAGGACTCGTCGCCGGGGAGGAAGCAGGAGTTGGAGAAGCGGGCGACTGACCTTGGATGATCCACTCGTAATCTGAAAACTGTTCGTCAATGGCGTCCACAAGGGTGGGGAGGATCCGATTCAAATAGTCTTCCACGTTGTCGTCGAACCCAAATCCCACGTCGAAGAACGGCGATCTAAGAACGTGAATGTGGCCGTAGATGTCGAGTTCGATTTCGTAATCAATGGCGGGATCCGCCATACACCATGTATGAGGAGGCGAACAATCCTTCAAGAAACCAAGAGGGGAGAGGGGGTCGGTTTGGAGAGGAAGAGGGGAGGCCGGCGGTAGAGCTAGGGTGAGGGGAGGAGGGTTTTGTTTGGAAACTGAAATTGATTTCAGTTTAGGGAAAAGAGGAGGGAAACTATTTGGGATCTAAATTTGAAATCCCCAAATTAAAGGAGGATTAATGCCCACTTAATGGGAGAACCAATAAGAGGCCGGCGGTGGAGAGAGGGAAGGGAGAGGGAAATAAAACTGAAATTCAATTTCAGTTTTAGTGTAATGGGGAAGAATTTATTTGAAATCAAATTAGGGAGGAGGAGTTAATTGCCTCCTTAATGGGAGCAAAAAAAGGGGGTGGGGGTCGGCAGGATGGCTAGGGAGAGAGAGATTTGGGGAGAGAGGAAAGGGGTTTCCAACTTGGTTTGATGACGGGGAAAGGGAATTAAAAACTCCAAATTAGATTAATTTGAAATTGATTTAATCATGAAATCTTTCCTAATTTGGATTTCCAAATTAGGAAATAATTCAAAATATGAATTCCAAATTTCAAATTTGAACTTGGTGGAGAGAGGGATTGGTTGGGTGGGAAGGGTCGTCGGTAAGGTGGGCGGCCGGTGGTTGCGAGCTTGGC
>NW_021577526.1:0-633 GCF_001605985.2 Dendrobium catenatum
CCGAGCTCCCGTCTTCGACATCTCTCCCGCTACCACGACCAAAAACTCCCTTTATTGCTCCGACCAAATCCCGATCCCCCTTCCTCTCTGTTCGAGCTCCGATCTCCTCAGCCCGTCGCTGCCTTCCGATCCAGTGAGGAAGACACAGAGAGAAAGAGAGAGGGAGAGATAGAGAGAGGAGAGATCAACATACCCGAGCTCTTCCTCCTTTCCCGTCACTATGTCAACGTCGCTAGCCGAGCTCCGTCCCGACTTCGCTCCTCTCGACGACGTTCTCTTCCTATAGGATCGGAAGTCACGCATGTTAATCGGAAGCAACAACTGGAGCTCGTTGCTGTGAAGTTAGCTTCCTCCCTTTCACGCGCCCTCTCCAGTCCTCCCTACTGCCCGACTTTGCTCAGTCGGGGCATTCCCTTCTTGTTGGACGGAAGCAACAAACGGGAGCTCTCTGTGAGGGTAACTTTCTCCCTTATCCTCGCCTCTCAGTCGATTCCCGTTAAAGAGATAGAGAGAGGGAGAGTTGTATTAGTGCTAATGAAGATTAGTTTTATTTAATCTTAATTATAATTATTTTAAACTAATTATAATTATTATAAATAATTATGGTTAATTTTAATTAAGTTGTTTTAGTTA
>NW_021577527.1:0-265 GCF_001605985.2 Dendrobium catenatum
GTGCACTTGATTAGGTGCTTTCAATGCAAGTTAATTGAAACTATCTTTTAGTTTTACTATTCACTATAATTGAATAACTGTCTTTGGCTGCAATTGATTGTTGGGAACTTGAGTAAAATGAAATGAATAAAAAATTAAAAGGCTCAAATAAGTGGCCTTAGATTCAAACGAAGCATGCTTTTTTAAATTTGATGGGATTTAAGAGTGATGTTGACTGCATGATTAGAGATTTTTAGAGTAGAATAATACTCTTAAGTTTTCACCA
>NW_021577528.1:0-916 GCF_001605985.2 Dendrobium catenatum
GTGATTAATACCTTCAAATGCCTGGTAAACGGTCCACGATCAAAGGATTCAATATCGGCCGTCCATTCAAACCACTTCCGATTCGCCCCTGATCTCTCACCTATTTACAGGCCATGCCACTCCAAAAATCTATAAATAGTCCTCATTTCTCTTGAAAGGGAGGGGAGAGAAAAAGCAAGGAGGAGGGCGGAAGCAAGAGAAGAAGGAGAAGAAGAGAAGGATAGGAGGGAAGAAACTCCTCGATCACTGCCGGAATTCTGCCCGACGTTCAAGTGACGACGGAATTTCACCCGACGTTCAAGTGACGTTGGAATTCCGACCGACTTCTAAGTGAAGCCGGAATTCTGCCCAAACTCCATGTGGAGCCAGAATTCTGACCAAGTGACGCCGGAATTCTGTCCGACCTCCAAGTGACACTGGAGTTTCACATGAACTCCAAGTGACGCTAGAGTTCTGCCCAAATACCATCTAACGCCGATGTCAGACCTCCGCTCGTCGCCAAATTTCCACCCGACAGTAGACTTCTATCTATTGTCGGACTTTCACCAGACATCTATATGATGTTGGATTTTCTTCCATTGATGGACTTCTACTAGACGCCATCTTTTTGACTTTTGCGTCAGATAATGGTCCTTCCGACATCTATCGCCCGCTGACTACGGTCCTTCTGACTTGCGTCGCTCGCCGACTGCAGTCCTTCCGACCTCCATCGCCTGCCGACTACAGTTCTTCTGACTTATGTCGCCCGCCGACTACAGTCCTTTCGACCTCCGTCGCCCGCCAACTACAGTCTTTCTGACTTACGTCTCTCGCCAACTACAGTCCTTCGGACCTCCGTCGCCCGCCGACTACGGTCCTTCTGACTTACATCGCACATTGACTACAGTCCTTCAGACCAAACAAACACATCAACAGT
>NW_021577529.1:0-219 GCF_001605985.2 Dendrobium catenatum
GCGCAGCGTCCCGTGTCGGGTTGGGTCAACCCGACAACTCGACGAGCCGGGTCCGGGTCCTAGTTTCCGACCCGTTTCGGGCCCGGGTACGGGGTTATTGCATGAATGAAGCATCTCCTAAGGAGGGGCTATGACATATCTAATAGTCTTATGGAGCCCTTAATGAATAATAGTAAGGAAGCCAATATACAAGTAAATGCACTCAAACTTGCAAAATGT
>NW_021577530.1:0-209 GCF_001605985.2 Dendrobium catenatum
TGATATTTTCGACTAGACATTTGACTCTTTGTGAGCTAAAGTAAATTTTGATTGTCCACCTCGGCAAACTGTTGCGGAGGGTGGATGGATTTTGCTTTAAGCGGGTTGATGGATTTATTTCAATTTTAAATATTTTTGGAATTTTGAATATTTTTGGGATTTTGGGTTTTTTAGATTTTTATGGAGTTTTTTGGGTTTTTGGTGGAGCT
>NW_021577531.1:0-364 GCF_001605985.2 Dendrobium catenatum
TCAACTACAATCACACTCTCTCAGACTCAATAAAGTGAAAAATACATACTTCAATTTAAAAAATATGATATGCTGGATTTGGTTTGAAGTCTTCATTATTCTGGAGTACGATTATCCTAAAATGTTAGTCCACACAAGAGAAAAAAAAATTCTTCCAAAAAATATTAGGAGAAAATAATAATTAAGAACAATAATATTTGGAATCATCAAAACTATATAAGTTGCAAGAATGTAAGACATATACTTATTAGCTTGGTTGATATTTTTTAGAGTTGTAACCACTTTAAGTTTAAATTAATTAATTAATTATTTATATGCTCGAGTTCATATCGATGATTATCATAATTTTAGCAACCGACACTAT
>NW_021577532.1:0-316 GCF_001605985.2 Dendrobium catenatum
GGGAGTAATTAAGGATGATTGATACGATCATATCATTATGAACGATCGCAGGATCGACCAGGATGATCTATTCAAAAACCTTAGTTACTTCTGGACGATAAATATTGGTCAGCTCAAATTCAGGGCGATCCTCTGGACGATTTTCCTCTGATTTGAACTGATCGGCCGGGACGATCGGGAGATCGGCCTGGATGATCAAGCCAATTTTAAATCATCAAGTTTACATTCAGAGCGATGCTCTGGCCGATCTTTTGAGATTTTTACTGATCGGCCAGGACAATGTTCATATCGGCTTGGACGATATTGTCGGCAACTT
>NW_021577533.1:0-311 GCF_001605985.2 Dendrobium catenatum
TAAGAAATTTGATGTAAAGGACTTATATTTAATTTTGTTTAATTTAGGAATTAAAATTAAGAGAAGTCTCATAATGCCAATTCTACCCCTAAGTGTTTCTTAAGCAAAATCTATTTAAATAAGGGCATTTGAGTCTTTTGGCATATCCCCTTTCTCCCTAAATGAACTAACTGAGCCCTCCCCATTCATTTCGTGCGGCCCGAACCGAACGCGTGAGGGAGAAGGCGGACGGGTAGGCGGACAGGAGAGGAGAATGGGCGGCTCCGGCGGCGGTTTCCGGCGGCCAAACTTGGGGAAAATCGTAGAGGAGA
>NW_021577534.1:0-319 GCF_001605985.2 Dendrobium catenatum
TTGGAATTACCAATTATACCTGCGCCTACCACCTTCTTTGTGTTGTTGTCTCAAAGAGTAACCTTGCCTCTAGTCCTGGACTCTAGTACAACAAATTGGTTGGCATCACCAGTCATATGTCGAGAGCATCCACTGTCCAGGTACCACATACTCTCACGAGGCCTTTTAAGAGAGCCCTCCTGCAAAATTATCAAATGTTAGATTTAGGAACCCAAGCAGGTTTGAGTTTCTTCTTAAGAAGAGTAGAATGCAATGCATATGTGGTATGCTATGGATCATGCACTTTAGGTCTCCACACCCAATGTGTACTATGGTGAAC
>NW_021577535.1:0-320 GCF_001605985.2 Dendrobium catenatum
GCGCTCCGCAACCCCGTTTTGTTCCGGGGTGTAAGGATAGGACATTTGATGAGAAATGCCGTGATTGGTTAGGTATGATTGAAATTGATGGCTCGTAAATTCCTTTCCACCATCAGTTCTTATTGTTTTAATAGATGCAGTAGTATAGTTTTCAACTTGAGATTTAAAAGCAGTAAAGATTTGAAAGAAATCAGACTTAAACCGCATAGGATAAACCCAAGAAAATTTTGTAAAATCGTCCACAAATACAACGTAATAACGAAAACCTTGTGTAGAAACCACCGGGGAAGGACCCCAAATATCCGAATGTATCAAATCAA
>NW_021577536.1:0-716 GCF_001605985.2 Dendrobium catenatum
TGATGATTTGTATCTTGGAAGATTTTCTATTATGCCCAAAAAGTTTTCTATTTTTGGTAACATCGTCTGGGACAATATTTATATCGTCCTGGACGATCGGACAAAAGTAAAAATCCTAATTAGGGCATCCTCTTTAAAGCAGCCGTCTTTATGCAAAACACATCGTCCTGGACGATTTTGTATCGGTCAGGACGATCGGCTCAATACAGCAAGAATCTGCCGCCATATCTACTTAGGAAAATCTTATTTTTGGCCATCGTCCCGGTGGATCATCCTGGACTATAAAATATCGTCCCGGACGATCCAGAGCAATTTTACCAAAATTTTTCAAGCAGTTTTGGAAAGCATTTAATGGGGATTTCGTCCAGGCCGATCGCAAGATCATCCGGGATGATTAGACATCATCCAGTTTCATTTCAGGGAGATATTCAGGACGGTTTTCCTCATATTTGTGCTAATCATCCAGGACGATTTGGCTATCATCCTGGACGATAATGGTGGCAACTTGCATTAATGAGCTCATTTTGAGAGCTTCTATTTAAGCTATCGCAAGGCACTTTGTAAGTGCCTTTGGCATCCATTGTAGCTTCGTTCTTGTGGGGGAAACTTGAAGAGAGTGCTTGAAAGGGAGAGAGGAAAGGGTGGAGTTTGAGAGTGGGAGGAGATCCTGTGATGGGGGACTCAAGGGAGTGTGGTGGGGGATCCATACGGTTGCT
>NW_021577537.1:0-258 GCF_001605985.2 Dendrobium catenatum
GTGAACGGATTTATTCGATTTATTGATTTATTGATTCGCCTGCCACTGCATTGACTGGTTTTATTGACTATGAATTTTCGTATTGCATAGATTCATTGACCATTGACTTATATGGGTTTGATTGACTGACATGCATATTGATAGTATAGCCGTGCTTTGATTTCATTTATAGGTAATAGGTGACCTGCTGGGCTTTGTAAAGCTCATTATATGTGATTGATCTTTTCAGGTCAGGGCAAGGGAGCAGAAGATAGGAAT
>NW_021577538.1:0-262 GCF_001605985.2 Dendrobium catenatum
GGCTATTTAAGCATTCTCCCTCCTCTTAGAGAGGGGAGGATGATTAATATGAAATTTTCAGTTTGTGCTTATGGATCTCTTTGTGAGTTCTAAGTTTTTCTCTTTGGATGATCTCTTAGTGAGTTCGTGAGAGGAGAGGCCCAAGTGGGGCAAAAGCAATACCCGTCAATCTTGGTGGATTCCAAGGTTTGCGGTTCTCTTATCTTGCTTTTCTTTTATTTTCTTTTTTTTTTTCTTTCTTTTCTTGCATCGAATCCCCTCC
>NW_021577539.1:0-312 GCF_001605985.2 Dendrobium catenatum
TGGGGAGGGATCCCCAGCAAGGTTGTAATGTCTACTCTGTTATTTTGGAATTGCAGGGCTAGGCTAAGAAGAGGGAGGCCTCCTTATATCTGAAGGAGATTGTTTGAGAGCAGGATGTTTGTTTTATTGGGCTTATGGAGACAAAGTTGACTAGCATTGATAGGAGGGAGGTTGATTACCTGATTGAGAATGATTGAGATTTTTTCCATTTCCCTGCTGTTGGTCTTTCACGTGGTGTGTTGGTGCTCTGGAATAAGAAGATTGTGTTGTTTGTGGTGAAGGAGTTTTCTTCCCAGCTGATTATTGGGGATC
>NW_021577540.1:0-256 GCF_001605985.2 Dendrobium catenatum
TGTTATATAAACATATTTAAAGAGAAGACTATGAAATTTAGAATGCAATGTGTTATTTACCTTGAGGTTTCTTCGCACAACTCCCTCTTAAATCGTCCTAGTCTAAGGTTCAACACCTAAGATAAAATTTACAATAACATCATGAGCCTTTTTATACCATTCTAAACCAATCATACCCCACTATCCCTACACCCTATACATTCTATTAATTAATTATACACTTAAGATTATTAATGCTCATTAATCTACCCATAAC
>NW_021577541.1:0-260 GCF_001605985.2 Dendrobium catenatum
TTATTTTTTTAAATTAAAAAAAAATAAATACAATCAACTACAATACATATTAATGTTCTTGCAACATTCTATATCAAATTTTATTAAGATTTCTTTTATAAATTTAGTTTGACTCAAGAAGGTTCAATTCTCTCTTTACTTCACATTAAATTTAAGGAGATATATCAACTCACCAATCATACTTATTTCAAATTTACTACTCATAGTGAAAAAAATATAGTGGAAGAATTTTTTTTGTATAAATCATCATCGGTAGATGG
>NW_021577542.1:0-234 GCF_001605985.2 Dendrobium catenatum
TTGTACTCAATGAAGTAAGATCATCTACATATGTTAGGTTAGGCAAATAAGATAGGATAGGATTAGAATCCTAAGCCTAAGGAGGACATTTATTCGTTGATGTTATGTCTTAACGGATAATAAAAAAAGCCTAGAATTTGCCCTAAGCTCTAAGATTTGTATATAATGACATGCTAGAACTTTAGAGTATTCCAAGTCATTATATATGAAAGGAGAAAAGCTTGCTTATTGATT
>NW_021577543.1:0-548 GCF_001605985.2 Dendrobium catenatum
ATGGATGATTTCAATTTTAAACATTTTTTGGAATTTTTGGATTTTGAGATTTTTGTGGAGTTTTCTAGGATTTTGAGATTTTTGTGGGTATTTAAGTGGAGATGAAATATTTGAAATGGATTTTGGATATTTGAGAGATATTTGATTGGGAACCCCTCCGGTTGAGATCTGCATTAACACGGCCATCATCAGGGTGTTGTGGGGTCATTTCTCTTTATGGATTGAACCTTTGTCAACCCTGTCGGACTGTTGACAGAGGATCGGGTTTCGTAGGCTTTTTGCCCTTGTAAGTGAATTATTTTGATTAAAGGCTTTGAAGGCCAGATATGAATGTATTAAAATAAATATACTGGTCCTCTCAACCGTGTATTTGTTTGAGAGTTCGAACCTTGTCGACTCCTATTGATCCGAATAGGAGGATCAGGTTCGAACAAGAATTCACTTGTCAGCCCGTGCATCATTCCTAGACGTCACGTGTGTACCAATAACACGCTCGTCGGGGCCCTTGTGAGTTTGGATTGTATTTTATAATTAAACCCTGTCGACTC
>NW_021577544.1:0-302 GCF_001605985.2 Dendrobium catenatum
TCCATTATTATCAGTTAGAAATACTATACATAATGCATATATTATATGATTACATGGACATGAAATAAAACAAATTTTATTTTCAAGGTTACTGATTATCTTAATCTAATCATAAATTACATTCATCATTAATCATCTCTAAATTAATTATTATAAATGTCAATTGATTAATATGTTTATTAGCAATTTTGGCCACATCTTCAAGCAAAGTACCTGATCATATAGTGTTGACCTCTGTACAATAACTAAAAGAAAATAAAAATGAAATCATACCTTGACCATTGGATCCCGAATTTCTGTTG
>NW_021577545.1:0-579 GCF_001605985.2 Dendrobium catenatum
TGACTGTTGGTGGCTTTATCTTTCATTGTTTTGATTAATTTCTTCTGCTCTGCTTTATGTTAATTTAAATGGCTGGTGTTATGACTATTCTAATAGATGATGTTGGTATAAGAATTGGTTTAATGGTGTTGCTGGTGTTGGTATAATGGTGTATTGGTGTTGACGGTATAACTATTAGTGGGTTTCTCATTTGCTCTTATCGTGAGATAACTGCTGTTGGTATAAATGTATAATATTGTTGTCGGTGTTGGAGTTGGAGTGATGGACAGTTGGACCATTGTTAATTGATTGTTGTCTTCCTGATAAGTTTTTTTGGTTGTTGTCCTGTTGATAGTGTTGCTATTGCAGATGGTACGACTGTTAGTAATTTGTTTTGCTGTTATTGGTTGCTGTCCTGCTCATATTGTTGGACGTTGGTGTTGCTGTCGTGATGATAGCTTTTTTTATGTTGTTTGAATGTTTGGGCTATGAGAATTGAGAATCTGAGATGCAAACTCATTACTCCTGTTGGGTTTTTGGTTTTAAGGTTGACTATTCAGGTTTTGAGAATTGTCGTGCTCATATCCTGCAATGGGCTAT
>NW_021577546.1:0-364 GCF_001605985.2 Dendrobium catenatum
GCCAAATAAGGCTTTGTTTGGGACGACTTTCTTCCTGCTTCTTAAAGCTGCTTTCTAGTATAAAAATTAAAATTTTTGTACTAGAAAGCCGCTTTAAGAAGCAATAAGAAAAATGTCCCAAACGAAGCCTAAATCACATGAGAACACACTTTTCTAGCAGTTGCTTCACAATCATGAAATCGCAAGGATTTGTCATTGATGAAATGTAGCATTTAAATGTTATGCCTTAGAATTTTTTTTTTTTTGGAGAGTGCTGAGTGTCACACAATTTTTTTGGGGGATAGTTAGGGGATTCGAGCATGAGTCGCATGGGAGGAAAAGCTTCGCTCAACCAGCGAGCTGCACGCACGATCTCGCCACACAA
>NW_021577547.1:0-424 GCF_001605985.2 Dendrobium catenatum
AGTGTAAATAGCCGAAGGGTTCGCTGCCTACACTTGGTGAGTATGAATAGATGAAGGGTTCTCTACCCACACTAGGAGAGTGTGAAAGGACGATGGTTCTCTGCCAACACTGGGGATTGTGTGAAAGGACGGACGGTTCTCTGCCAATACTGGGGATTGTGTAAAAGGCTGATGGTTCTCTGTCGCACCGGGTAGTGGTGAAAAGAGTGTGTTATAAAGGCTTCTACGCCTTGCTGTGGGTGCAAAAGGAGAGTAACTATTGGTATTAGTGCAATACTCAGAGGGTGCCTCTAGGGAGTGGATGTAGGTCTGGTTTTAGACCGAACCACTATAAATTTGGTGTCATTTACTTTATTGTTTTTTCATTTTCGCATTTAATTTTTTAGTTTTTAAAAACTCTGTGGTTGAAAAACATTTTCTACAA
>NW_021577548.1:0-214 GCF_001605985.2 Dendrobium catenatum
TCCTAAATTATCACAAAAAAATCTCACCTCATTCATTACCAAAGTTGATTTTGGACATACATCTTTATTGCTAATTAATTCTATTAGACCTTGCAAAACTCCAGACTTGTTGCAATAATTTTCTCTATCATACTGAAAATGAGGGTTCAGAAAATAAGCTGCTGAATGTATCCCTTATCTTAGTTGATTATCTCATCTTCTCTTGATGATACTA
>NW_021577549.1:0-581 GCF_001605985.2 Dendrobium catenatum
AATTGCATGTATAGTAGCCATTCAAACATTTATTTATCATTTACCAAAAATTTACCATGATAATAATCTTCAAGTACATGGTATCGGTATCTCAATTTCATCGTCGTCCTCCTCTTCCTATAAACAATTGCAAAGTTTATTAGTTATAAAATAAACATTAAACGAATTAACAAAAACTTTAAAAATAAATACCTTCATTCTTCCCTTCAAACCATACTGAGCACGTACCCAATTCGACCCACATATCAAAGCCTGAACCATTTCAATTCCCAATTTTGAACGATATGTATCAACCACTCGCTCACCTGCTGAGAACGTAGATTTAGAAGCAACTGTGCTGATAGGAATTGCTAATATCTCCACAGCCAATCTTGATAATACACGGTATTTTGCTTGGTTGCTTTTCCACCACCCAATAACATCAAAATTCTTACTGGGAGGACAAATCTCTAAGCCATCTTCAAGATAATTATCCAAATCTGATTTAGCAGGTTTCTTGCTAGTTTTTTCGGATACAAATGCTGTGAAATCAAGCCATCCACTATACTTATTTGATCCACCTTCATGAGGAGTACTTGAAG
>NW_021577550.1:0-1117 GCF_001605985.2 Dendrobium catenatum
GCCCCATCGGTTTCTAAGTGAATGCCCTCATTTTCTACGGTAGATTTCTGGATATCATTAAAATTCTTTACAAAATCTGAGAACAAAAAAATTGCTTTTAGTTGTTCTTTTAGCCCTTATGTTTATGTCTTTTTGATAGAAATATATCTAAAAAAAGAGACTGCTTTACATTACTTCTTAAATTTAGTATACTAGTTATTTGATTAGATATTTTTGGAAAGGTTGTATTTCTTATGTTATTCCTTTTATTTACGAATCACTCATGCAAAGCCTTGCGGCTTGGCTTTGTTATATCACTTGTTTACTAGCTGGTAAAAAAAAAAAAAGGGAATCCTATGTCTACTACTTAGTAGTTGTCTGATCATTAGATGATATACGATTTGAGAATGTATTGGCTACTAGATTTAGTTACGTTTGATTCATACTCTATTAAAATAATATTGAGGAACAGAATGTGCTTTGGGATCAAGCTAGGGTTGTATGGAGTTATCTTGTCATTCGTTAAGGTATGCATGTAAATCATTTGCGACAACGCCTATTGGAGGTTGCTAGAGTTTTGTTTTAATAGAAATGAGGATCTCATGAATTTCTTTAAAAAATTTTGCATTGCCGGCATAAGTAAATCTCACGTGGTTTGTGAGTCTTCATTCTCTTGGCTCATGTAGTAGTGGCCGCGCCTCTTTTCGTAAGCATATATTTGTTCACATTCATGATTAAGCTCACCTTTTGGGAAGCTATTTATGTGTGGTTGGAGTTTTTTTTTAGATTTACAAGCACGCTTCAATGTATCTATTTAGAACTAGTTGTTTATACATTTAGAACCTTTTTTTTTTATTGGTTTTGTGGAGAGCAAGTGCAGATTTTTGGCAGTTTTTCTCGCTGTTTTACATAAAATCCTCACTGCATTCAAATGGATTACATTGCTTCTTGGTAGGAATTCCTATAGCTTTTTGTGTGTGACTTTTCCCACTGTTTTTGATAGAAAATGAATGCATATTTTAAAAAGTATTATGGCTGTTTTTTTTACACGAAATTCCCATGGCAATTGGATAGGTTTGTCGTTGCTTTGCAGTGAAATTTTCTACAGTTCTTGTAAGCTTTTTCTCACCGGTTTTTG
>NW_021577551.1:0-294 GCF_001605985.2 Dendrobium catenatum
GATGCACAGCACCTTGTTTTGGGTGTATTTTAAATTATGCATAGTTTGAAACTATTTTCAGATAAAAAGCATGTCTTTATTTGCTGTTATTACAAAAACAGTGAATTGACAATATTTTAAAATACTATTTTATGATATTTAAACTTTAGAAATTCATATCTTCGTCGTTTTAAGTCGGATTTTGACGTGTAACCCCTCGTTCTTTTCAGAAAAGCGAGCTTTGTGTTTTGAAACCATTTCAAGCCCTTGATTTTGGCTGTTTTGACATATCACTATTTGGATTTGATTATTCGA
>NW_021577552.1:0-253 GCF_001605985.2 Dendrobium catenatum
AAGAGATAATTCTTGTCCATCTTTGTGTTTTCTCTGCAATTGCTCGGTTTGCGATTGGTTTGGATTGGAGGTTGACGGGCTATGATGTTGCTGGGGCTCGTGTACTCATTGGCTACCTTGTGGCAACCATTGGTGTCTCTCACCATTTCTGGATGGTCCTTGCGCTTTCGAGGATGCTGGGAGCCTCGACATTTTGCTGAGCCCTTCTTGGGGTTATTTTTTCTCTCCGTTTGATTGTGTCGTTAGTTTTTAT
>NW_021577553.1:0-214 GCF_001605985.2 Dendrobium catenatum
CTCTTAGTTTTGGGAGATCCACTTTTAGAATTTTAAACATAGATTCTACTTATGGATATCATTCATGAGGGAGGTAGATTAGTGGGTGGTTGAGTCTTAATCATTCACTAATCACCTCGATAAGCATGCTTTAACTATTCATTTATGATCTTTTGCATGTATAGGATGCACGAGCACTTAATAAAGGCCCTCCTAGATCCTAGGGATTGGTGTG
>NW_021577554.1:0-475 GCF_001605985.2 Dendrobium catenatum
TATTATTTGTAATCATCAAAATCATAAACTCGGAAGCTCGAGTTGCAACAAAAAGTATAATACAAACTGACTCAGACCAAGTCTACCGAAACTTGAGCTGGTTCCGATTGTCGTCTGATCATGTGGTCCTAAAATGTTAGTAAGCAAGGCAATCGTAGAGAAACAGGATAGTTTGCTATCATCAAAATCATAATCCATGAAAAATAGGTTTGCAACAATCTCCCCCTTTTTAATGATGGCAAACACATATTTTTAGAATAGTTCAAAAAGAACTTTTGAAAGGAAAGCATAAAAACAAATGAACCAGTACAAGATGCTCCCCCTTTATCATCACAAAAAGGAGGAGGAAAGTAAAACAAAAAGGTCTCCTTTATATACAAAAAATCCGAATATTGATAAGATTTCTTTGATTCTGTTTTGTAGGACTTTAGGAAATTGAGTTTTGCTTTGCTAATCCTTTAGTTCAGTCTGAATT
>NW_021577555.1:0-467 GCF_001605985.2 Dendrobium catenatum
GCCTTTTGCCTCACGTGCTGTTCACAAGCTCACACCCATCGCGACGAGCAGAGCTCGAGTTCACGATCTTGCCGACGAGCCAAGCTCGAGTAAATATTACTTAAGCTCAACTTGACTCGTTTGCACCCCTAGTGCAACCAATCAAGACTATCTCCTTCCTTCAGAAAACCAAGATAGCATCTCGCAAAGCAATAAAATTGAAAACATATATCTCTTTTCTAATAGAGTTAATTAGAATTATTTGCTTCCATATCAATATTAGAATGTGTCTAATATTTATAGTAAAATTTTATAATAATTATTATTGTAAAATATCCTCATTATTAAGCATACATTTTTTTGTAGCATGTTCCTATAATACTCTACTCTATTGCTTATATATAATCACTCTTGTATTAACATATTATTAAATTCAAGGAAGAGAATTGAAAGTCTAGCTTTTCTATTATTCCATTGCTCCAGAAAGC
>NW_021577556.1:0-301 GCF_001605985.2 Dendrobium catenatum
TTGGGTTTCTAACTAGTCAAGTTTAAGTTCAGTATTTTGACATGTTTATTAAATGACCATAATTCAATCAAGTTAGTCTGATAGGTGCTTGGATCATATATAAGGATGTTTGTGGTTGTCTTTGTGGGTGCTTTAGTGCAGGAGGGGTTAAAAATTATGTTACAATTGGTTAGTCCAACTTGTTGTAAAATGGTTTCAGCATATGAGGATTGAGAAAGGAGAAGTTGATTTGGACGGTGAGATATTTTAATGACGATAAAGTTGGTAGGTGATCCAAGATTTTTTGATGGAGAAAAAATTA
>NW_021577557.1:0-230 GCF_001605985.2 Dendrobium catenatum
GGGCCCAAAATGGACCGATAAACTTGAAAATTCAAATAACAAAAAATATGATTAAATCAAGAGTATTTCAACAAGCCTAAGAAAACCCAATTTGGATTTGAAATGAATTTTCTATGACTATTTTAGGTTTATAAGAATTTAATGAATTTTTATTTCATTTTATTAACTAATACTGATCGAAAATGATTGGAAAGCACATTTCCAATCATTGGCAATACGATGATGGTTCG
>NW_021577558.1:0-304 GCF_001605985.2 Dendrobium catenatum
ATAGAACTAATCATACTGTATGTTATTTTATAATTTTATCTTATTTAAGTAAAGTATTTAAGGAGTCAAATCAAATATAAATTAATTACAGATTATATTTGACAATCATGTATTTAACAATAAGAATAATTTGAATGAGCTCTAGATGAACCTTAGTTCATCCTATACAATATGATGTTTGATTTAAGCTAATCACACTATATAATATATAATCTAATTGAATGATTTATGATTTAATCTAATTGAATGATTTATGTTTGATCTAAGATAATTTATTGTATATAATCTAAAAATGCACACACCA
>NW_021577559.1:0-296 GCF_001605985.2 Dendrobium catenatum
TTAGTGCAATACTCAGAGGGTGCCTCTAGGAGTAGATTTAGGTTTGGTTTAGAACGAACCACTATAAATCTAGTGTCATTTACTTTACTGTTTTTATTTTTCCACTTTTTATTTTTAGTTTAAAAAAGAACTCTGTGGTTGAAAAACGTTTTCTATAAAAACTTAATAAAAACAAATTTCATTTTGGTTCAACACTTTTTCAAAGAGGATTTAAATTTTTAAACTACTAATTCACCCCCCCCCTCTTGGTAGCCTTGAAACATTAACTTAGGTCTAACAACCTATTTACTAGACTC
>NW_021577560.1:0-277 GCF_001605985.2 Dendrobium catenatum
GGTTCGAGTCGGGTCAAAAGTTGACACCCCTAATTCACGTAAAAAATTTGGTGTCTCTTACGAATGCAACATCCTATCTTTTCATCTATTTGTGTGTTGGACCTACGTACAAAGCTAAGACGTTAAAATTTATACTTCTCTATAGCAACGAATATTTTGGGATGCAACAATAATATTATAAATGTGACATCTAACCTATTACTTAAAAATTCATTAGGTTTTCACCTCCATGCATGAAATTCCCTCAAAAGAGAGGAAAAAAAAGCTTTTGGATATA
>NW_021577561.1:0-639 GCF_001605985.2 Dendrobium catenatum
CCAGATATCATACTGGAAGATCCCTTGATTTTTTACTAATCATACTATACGAAGTGGTTCATACCATACGATGTCCAAAGATGAGTTTCATCATCCCAGCAATCATCCTATATGAACAGAAGGATTTTACATATCATATTGTACGGGTTTATATCGTACTGTACGATAATATTCAGAATTTTGGACTATTCGTAAACCTTCGTACCAAGATGAAGTCCGTTCTTTATTGATCGTACTGTATGATATATGATTATAATATACGATTATAATAGCTAAATTGAAATTTTTAGAGTTTCCTGGAGCCTATTTTTAACTATTAAAATTTCTATTTTTAATGTGTGATTGAGATGAAGGAACGTGATTAGAGAGGGATTCCATGGGAGAGAGTTCTTGAAAAGATTTTAGGCTTTGTGATAGGAAGGAGATGGTGGGCTTAGTGAGGGAGAAGGAGTGTGAGGTAGATCACACGGTTGCTCCAAGCTTGCTGAACTTTGCTCCACCTATGACCCAAGAAGATCTTATGAGAGGATCTTTAAGGGGGAGACTCTTCTACATCTATGTCCTCTAAGGTACTCTGCCTTCTCTAGGAGGGAGAAAAATGAGATGGAATGCTGTCGTCGTCAGAAGGGTGATAAAGCG
>NW_021577562.1:0-317 GCF_001605985.2 Dendrobium catenatum
TAGTCGGAGTGGATTAGGAAACGCATAATTACTTTTCTCCTAATCCCTCTCCCTTTATCTATGCCGCCGACCCCATTAGTGGGCCCCTCTCCTTTAATGCTCCATTAAAGGACCTTATTACATGCTATTTGAAATTCAAAATCAAATTATTTTCCCCCCATTTTTACTTAAATCTGAGAATAATTTCAGATTTGGGAATTTAAAACAAATTCTACTCCACCTAACCTAGCCGCCTCCCTCTCCCTCACAACCCGCCGGGCCCCCTTTCTTCCCACCGCCCACTCTCTCTCTCTCTTCACCCTCCTCTCAAGGTGTAT
>NW_021577563.1:0-562 GCF_001605985.2 Dendrobium catenatum
TGCCGATCACACCCCGCCTCCTAATCGAAACCCTAGCCTGTTCAATTCCGATTCAACGACCAAACCCAGCCGCAAGTAGCTTCAATACAAGAACCCACTGCCCAATCCCTTAGTTGTACCCGACTACTTGAACCTCTCCCTCCACTCAACAGCCAATCTCTCACACTCACGGCCTTCCAATCCACCTTGCTTGACTTTCTCGGCCCGTCAACAAGAAAGAATCAAACTCCTCAATGCCTCCAAAACTCCACAACCTTCCAATCTACCCATCACTGTACCAAACTCACTAGCTTCGCTCACATATACCGAACAGAATCCTATTCCGAACACCCGATCCAAGCCCCACTCACTATCTCTCCTCATGCAAGAAAGCCACGACTCCACCTCCTCACAACCTCTTTTATTCAATCACCCTACGCGACCTCACACCTGCAAGACCTCTGGCCCACCTGTTTATATCCCGAGCTCGACGCCTCTTTGCCGTAACCAACCGAACAACCCAATTCGGGTCAGCTCCTCCATGGCTGAGCCACTCGACGCCAAGCTCTGACCTCCAATTTCA
>NW_021577564.1:0-209 GCF_001605985.2 Dendrobium catenatum
AAGGGTTCTCTGCCCACACTTGGAGAGTGTGAAAAGCCGAAGGGTTCTCTCCCCACACTTGGAGAGTGTGAACAGCCAAAGGGTTCTCTGCCTACACTGGGAGAGTATAAAAGGACGACGGTTCTCTGCTAACACTGGTGGTAGTGTAAAAGGATGAAGGTTCTCTACCAACACTGGGGATAGTGTAAAAGGACGACGGTTCTCTGCCG
>NW_021577565.1:0-223 GCF_001605985.2 Dendrobium catenatum
GGGACTGAGGGGTATGTTGTGGAACTTTTATTTGGTCTGGTCACCTGACGTAGCTCTATGTTCGGACGCCAGTAAAATAGTGTCACGTGTTCTCACTATTTACCGCGCGGCCTGACAACCCTAACCCGGAATGGAGACGGGATTGCTATGTTCGCGTGTTGCTAGGTATTGCTCGGTATTGTTCGATTTTGCTCGGCAATAACAAAAAATACCATTCTGTGAA
>NW_021577566.1:0-858 GCF_001605985.2 Dendrobium catenatum
CATCTACTCAACAAGCCATAAGAAAGGCCGCAGTAGATGAACCCCCATCTCAAAAACCAGAGGACAAAGAGCTGTCAAATTCCAGCTCTCCCAATCTGATGAACTCAAGTGACTCAGATCAAAGTCTTCTCAAGTGGTTAAGAATCAAGATACTACCTACATGCGGTACTATCAACTGAATCCATAACCTGCAAATCCTTCAACAAATCCGTAAAGCACAAAGCGAGGATCGAAGGAATTTTTCTTCAATAAGTCCGCCAAAGCAAAAAGCAGAGGACCGAAGAAAATTATCCCAAAGTTCGTGAAAAGCCTATGGCTGAACTAAGGGGATTCCGTCATCAACAAGTCTGTTATGCACAAAGCTCTGGACCGATGACTTTTCGCCATCGACCTAATACAAACCTAAAAGTTTAGGTCATCGGCATCTAATCCTTCATCAAGCCCGCCAAAGCTAGAAGCATAGGGTCGAAGGTACAAAAATCATCTGACAAGTCAACAAAGACAAATCAGGAAATTCTCCATCAATGCCCGCAGCACGAAGCACAGGACAAAAGAAATCAATAACTCAACCATCTGTGGACACATTTAAAGAATCTATGAAGATCCACTAGAAGAAAATCGTAGTGTGACATCCAAGCAAAATTTTGGAGATCCACTAAAAGAAAACTAATGTGACATCCAAATAAGTTTTTTGAGATCCACTAAATGAAACCTTAGTGTGACATCTAGAAAAAATATCTAGAGATCCACATGATCAATCAGCTCACAACAAACATGATTCGCTCCAGACGCGAACTACATTTGTTGGGGGGCATTTGGTTACCCTCATGTCATAACCAAAGGAAACAAAGGGAGTTG
>NW_021577567.1:0-313 GCF_001605985.2 Dendrobium catenatum
GTAGTGACTTAAACACTTATGAAAAAGCCCTCTAACTTTGTTATTGCTATTGTAGAACCACATCTTGGATGGTGCCTTCTTGATTATGTGCCATTAGCACAGCCTATATCATGTTTGGTACAATGCAATTTCAATCACCCTAGCCATTGTTTGGTCCTGATCAATAAATATCGTTATGAGATGTTTATCACCCATTATTCATAAAAATATTTTAAAAAACCAGGTAAATGATTCAATAGTCTCATCTGATAAAAAAACAACCCCAAACAAAATATTCTACCAATGATTATTTACTCAAACAATCGGAACACAA
>NW_021577568.1:0-239 GCF_001605985.2 Dendrobium catenatum
CACTTGAGATTCTCCTTAGAACCTGTAGAACTGAATTCCTCTTAACTAGACTAAGGGAGAGTTTGGCTTCTCTTTGCTTGTTCATAACCGTTGATTTATATGATAAATATGTTTATAAGTTTACCATTTTATATGTGCATCTTCTCTGCGACTTCATATGATCATATATCAAGTGAGATATGGAATATTTTGTATTTTTATATGATATTATGATGATTTTATTTCATAAACACAATATC
>NW_021577569.1:0-271 GCF_001605985.2 Dendrobium catenatum
ATCAAACTTCCTGGTGTTCCAAAGTTTCTTCTTGGTTATACACATTAGAAGAGAAGCAACCCGGATGCCCACAAACACCAGAAAAAGCAAGTCCACTACGCCGAAGAGCCTAAAATGAGTTCTTTCCAAATCAGCAGCAGTCTTTGACTCCAAAGTCCAGAAAATCCCTCCCCGGTGATTGAGAAAGGGGAGCCAACATCAAGATAAGGAGATGCCTCCTAAAACCAAGACGCACGCCACCGGATCTGCAACACCGATACAAGCAGACAAA
>NW_021577570.1:0-204 GCF_001605985.2 Dendrobium catenatum
TTAGTGAATGGTTGAGTCCCAATCATTCACTAATCCCTTCATTAAGTGTCTTTCCTTTTATTTTTCATAGATCGCATGTGTAGGTCGCATCACGAGCACTTAGTTTAGGCTCTCTTAGATCTAAGGATATTGTGTGTTTATTTCATTTTTGTACTCCCATGCATTTTTTACCTTGAGGGTTAGCTAAAACTTTTATTTAAACCC
>NW_021577571.1:0-203 GCF_001605985.2 Dendrobium catenatum
ACCCCTTGCTCGTAAGCAATGAGTGAGCCAAGTAAGTATCAATAGAATAAGTGTTCAAAACCTTAGATTCAGTTATTGTAGTGATTTTAGCACATAGGACAAAGGCAAGCATCTCAAAACCTTGTTTACTTTTTCATAGTTTAAAAGTTCTTTTCCTAATACATGCAGTGAAGTAACTATATGAGTAAACCTAGTATACATGT
>NW_021577572.1:0-1009 GCF_001605985.2 Dendrobium catenatum
AAGTAGATTGACTTAGGATTTGTGTGGGATAATTTTCTTACTGTTTTGCTTTTCATATTGTTATCGTAGATCTGTTTGACTAATATTTCTCCCTGATTTTAAGAAATTATATGCTAAAAAGCAGATTTTAAGGAAATTAATTTCCGGACGATAACTTTAAAACAATCTTTATGAAAGGTGAAGCCGCCTTGAACAAACTCTTTTTTTTTTTAACTAAGTAAAATAGTATTGACAAGTGGTAAAAATTTATTATTGAAACATCTTACTAATTTCATTAGTAGAAAAAATCATTATGAAATAAATTAATGATGCCGTACTATCCAAAAAAATATTTTTGAAAATGATCCAAAAAAAAAAATCTAAATGAATATTAGACCTATACCTAATATATTTTTAAGTTTGATATAGGCAATATAAGTATCATGTATGAAGCTCATATAGATCTGTTGATTGAGAGCTTTAACTACCGACTAAAAGGTTATTGTTCAAGTCTTGTATATGTGATATATATGCATATGAATAAAATTGATTTTCTCTCTCTTCTTTCTTTATCTACCTCTTAATATAAAAACAAAATTTTTTAGAGGTTGGTCATTATTGTTGATGCATCATCAAAAAATTATCTTGATCATGCATGAATATCGAGAAAAAATCAAGTTGGAAACTTCTAAAATTAAAATTGGGACCATCCGAATTTCAATTTCAACAAACTTGCCGTCAAACTGAACGTCTTGAAAATACGAACCCAACAACACCAAATTAGACTCAATATGAGCCCAAACAGGTCCAAATCAAAGACCCGAAATACTATTGGAAGGTTCAAATCATAATTTGGATTAACAAACGGGTTCCAAACATGAACAATACATTCATATAATTGCAGACTAACAATGATGGAACTGTAATATTGCCCTACAAAGTTTTATTTAATTGACCTGAATTTTTTAATTTTTTTTTTCGGGCAAGCATAGTCTCAATCTCCGTTTAAAAAAAAAAAAAAAAGAAAAAA
>NW_021577573.1:0-482 GCF_001605985.2 Dendrobium catenatum
AGTTTGACTGAACCTCGTACCAACAATGGAGCTGAGTACGAAGCTCTTTTAGCAGGACTGGAGATCGCGATCGATGTTAGAATCCAGAATGTCCAAATTTTTGGTGATTCTCAACTTGTAATAAATCAAGTGCTTGGAATTTAAAAGGTTAGTAAAGTCGAATTAGCTCATTACCACCGACGAGCTCTCGAACTTCTGAAGCAAGTTCCAAATGTTGAGATAGCTCGAGTTCCTCGAGGACAGAATGCTAAAACAAATTGTTTTGCCAAATTAACCAAAGAAATGGCTAATATCAATGAGGAAATGCCTATATTTATTGGAGTCTACAATCGTCGGATCTTAGAGCCCGCTTTGTTACAATTCCCCAAAGGCAGAAGAAATACTAGATTCAAGCCATCGAGAGAAAATGCCAGCTGACCCTCAACCTCTACATCAGATCGTTATTGAGAATTATCCAGAAGAATATCATATGGCCAAGAGAC
>NW_021577574.1:0-757 GCF_001605985.2 Dendrobium catenatum
CACGTCAACCACCAGGCTGCACGCGCGAGCTCTGGAACGTCTTTTTAGTGCACTGGTTTTAAAAAGTTTGATGTTTGATTGGACGAAAAGAATTGTAAAATAAAATATAGTAAATATAGTGTTAAATAATTTAACATAGTAAATAGTTTCATTCAATTTTGAGTGAGAATCGTTTATACCTCAATTAAGCTGGTCATAATTGGCCGCCACCACCCTCCATCCATCACCGACACCATCGTCGTCACCTACCAGTCAACATCATCTTTAAACTATATTTATTTTACTTCAAAAAAAAAAAATTCACCTGAATTTACTGTACACTCATCGAAAAAACTCCAAAATATTTCTTTTATATTATATTTGTTTCACACTTTTTATTCTTTTTACACTGCATTTCTTTTTCAACCAACAAAAAAGACCTCGAGAAATTGCCTCCACTCTTCATGATTGCCATTCGATAAATAATAAAAAAGTGATTAAGTATAATTACTTAACAGGTCTTTTTAAAAATCTTACACCAAAAGTGATTAAGCCCTTGGCATATTGCTACTGTAATTTTGGAATTTAGTTCGGTTGCATGGGGTGAATACGCCAAATGATTTGTTGCATTCTAAAAAATACGACATTTTATTTGGGTAATTTGTTTCTTTCTAAAATTTTTTAATATTGTGCTTCTATTCCTAATTTAAATTAACCATCTTGCTCCTTTTAAAAAAATCATGTATTAATATGAAATTATTTGCATTGTTGAAGCCAA
>NW_021577575.1:0-202 GCF_001605985.2 Dendrobium catenatum
TCAAGACATTCTTGGCCAACAAAGGCATCTTAGATCACCGTATGTCCCCACACACCTGAACAAAACGACATTTCTAAACGCAAGCATCGGCATCTTCTAGAGACAGCATGTGCCCTTTTACATGAAGCCAATCTACCACTCACATTCTGGGCTGATGCCATTCTAACCTCCACCTTCCTCACTAACCGCTGACCCTCTAAAA
>NW_021577576.1:0-307 GCF_001605985.2 Dendrobium catenatum
GCAGTCGATTACAAATGAGGTCCTTCCTTGGGAGAAGGCCTTAACTTGATGTACATCTTATAGAGTACATTACATGACGTAAATACAAAGAATCATTGTTGACGTGTTCGTTTGGTCGGGAGGATCGTAGTCGGCGGGTGACGGAGGTCGGAAGGCTTGTAGTCGGTGGCCGATGTAAGTCAGGAGGATCGTAGTCGGCGGGCGACAGAGGTTGGAAAGGCTGTAGTCGGCTGGCGACGGAGGTCGGAAGGACTATAGTCGGCGGGCAATGTACGTAAGGAGAACCGTAGTCGGCGGGCGACAGAGG
>NW_021577577.1:0-333 GCF_001605985.2 Dendrobium catenatum
ATTCGAGCTTGAGCTCGACTCGACAGAGTAAAAAAAAGCTCGTCGAGCAGCAGTTCGAGCTCGGACGTGCCCGTGTCGTCGCCAGTTCTACGTCGTCGCTAATGCCGCTTCGTCGCTAGTTCAGCATTGTCGCTAGCTCTGCTCGTCGCCAATGCCGCGTCTTCGCCAGTTCCGCCTTCCGCGTAGTCACCAGCTCCGCTCGTCGCCGCTTGTGTCCGCGTTTGGGGTCATTAATGCCGCGTCCATCGCCAACATTCGCGTTCGCCGCCAGCGTCCACATCCTCTTCCGACGCCGACGTCCTCGTCCGCTTCCAAGTCGCGAGTCGAGCGCCT
>NW_021577578.1:0-3920 GCF_001605985.2 Dendrobium catenatum
GACTTAGTGGTTCACACTGATTCTCAACTGGTTGCTTCTCAAGTAGAAGGGGAATTCGATGCTCACAACCCACTTTTGGCTCAATACTGTCAGATAGTTAAAACCTTGTTGGCTGAAATAGCAAAGCATCAGGTCATCCATATTCTTCAAGAGCAAAACGCAAGGGCAGACTCTCTCTCCAAGCTAGCAACTTCTACAACGGGAGATGTTTTCAAATTAAAATTTATTGAGGAGATCCACTTCCCGAGCATTCAGGGCTCATGGGTACTTCAATCAATAGATGAATCAAGAGAAACTTCTTGGATCGACCCCATTCTCGCTCTCCTACAAGAAGGCTCTCTCCCTGAAGACCCAGTTATGGCGGTACGACTTCGGAGGCAAGCAGCCAACTTCACCATTATTAACGGAGAGTTGTACAAACGATCTTTCACAGGACCATACCTCAAATGTCTTCCTCCTTCGGAGGCAAACTATGCACTTCGCGAAGTACATTCGGGCATTTGTGGGGAACATTTGGGTGGAAGGGCGCTAGCCCAAAAGGTCCTGAGACAAGGGTTCTACTGGCCGACGATAAAACAGGACGCATTAGAACTTGTACGGAAATGTAACAGCTGTCAGTTGCATGCCAACCTCACTCATCTACCCGTCGTAGAAATATTGACATTACAGAGTCCCTGGCCTTTTGCCCAATGGGGAATTGACATAATGGGACCATTTCCTATGGCCACGAGACAGCGGAAGTTCATCATATTGGCTGTCGACTATTTCACAAAGTGGGTAGAAGCAGAACCAATAGCAAAGATCACTGAAGCAAATGCCAAACAGTTCATGTGGAAGAACATAATATGTCGCTTTGGCATTCCTGCAAAAGTTATTACTGATAACGGGACACAGTTCACCGGAAGGGTCTTTACCACATTTTGTAAAGATCTCCACATTCATCTAGTACACACGGCTGTTGCTCATCCTCAGACTAATGGGCAAACAGAGGTCACTAACCGGACCATTCTGAGAGGATTGAACGCACGGCTGGAGAAGGTTGGGGGGCAATGGGCAGACGAGCTCCCAAACGTCCTTTGGGCATATCGTACGACAACAAGGACTCCAACAGGAGAGACGCCGTATAACCTCTGCTTTGGTACAGAGGTTGTCATTCCAGTCGACATTGGAGTCCCCAGTCATAGAGTACAAACTTTCGACTGCAATGCCAACGACGAAAAACTCAGGCACAACCTAGACCTCCTTCCAGAAGTAAGAGATGAGACAATACTTAAGGTTGCTGCCTACCACCAGAGAGTTGCTCGTCACTATAACAGAAGGATGAAGCCGCGACATATATCGGTAGGAAATTTAGTCCTACGCAGCATTGAGGCGGCAGGTAAAGGACCTCAACGAAATAAACTCTCCCCCCTCTGGGAAGGTCCGTACCTAGTAGCAGCTATGGTGAAGCTATGGACTTTCAAATTAAAGGATGCTGAAGGGAAGATGCTTCCTCGAACTTGGAATATCGAGAACCTCCGCAAATACTATCAGTAGAGCATAATCGTTTCGTTTGTTTTAGAATGTTGTATGTCTTTGGTATTACGTGCTTACTGTATGTGTCTTTAATTTCGAACGTTGTTAATGTTTCTAGTTTCCTTCTCCCTTAAACTGTTTTTGGGAGCAATGTTCTTCGTTTAATGGCAGTAAAGACTTTGTTAAGTTATGAACTTTAATATGTTTGATTCGAACAGTAGATGATTATTATTCAATCGTTAGTTGATCAATCCCAAGGGGATTCGGTCCGACCTCTTCCACACAGGTTAATGTCATCGAGCAGGGCTCTGACATACAACCTCGGATAGGTCTTATATCCTTGGTGGATTCTCCCGACCTCTTCCACACAGGTTACTCCCGACCTCTTCCATACAGGTTAACGTCATCGCGCAGGGCTCTGACTCACAACCTCGGATAGGTCTTACATCCTTGGTGGATTCCCCCGACCTCTTCCACACAGGTTAACGTCATCGAGCGGGGCTCTGACAGACAACCTCGGATAGGTCTTACATCCTTGGTGGATTCTCCCGACCTCTTCCACACAGGTTAACGTCATCGAGCAGGGCTCCGACACACAACCTCGGATAGGTCATACATCTCTTATAGATTCTTTTAACCTCTTTCATACAGGTTGATGTCATCAAGCAAGGCTCTGGCGTATAACTTAGAGTAGACCATACATCCTTAGAGGATCCTTTTAAACTTTTAAGCGCAAGTTGGAAGACAAATACCTTAAACAAACATAAATAAAATTTACTCAGGATAAATAAATACACTGGAATGTTTAAGTCATATAACAACAGAACAATAATTCACTACTAAGTTAAAGTAGATATCACACAACAGTACAAAACATCAGGTACATCACAATCACTAAAAAAGATAAACTAATACAGACAACAGGAACTAGAAAACCTACTCAACATCTACTATCTCATCATCTGCATCAAGATCAAGAACCTTCCGCAGATCACTCTCTACCTCATCACCATCAGAGCATAAAGGAAAGTCAGCTGAATCCTGGCTAGGGGTCACTTCTTCGGCTGAAACTCCGGTCTTTCGCTGCATCAGGCGAACCCCATTAAAGAAGCCTCTAATAAATCCATCCTCAGTACACTGCTGCTCCAAACCCTTTACTTCTATGTCATAGATGTGATCTCGGGCTTCCTCAACGTGATCCTGAACAATAGTCTTGAAAGCTATGGACTTCTTAAAGTCTTCTATAACTCTTGAAGGTTCTAGGCTAGACAAGGCAGCCTCCTTCTCAGCTATAATGGCCTAGGACTTCTTATCCTTCGCCTCAAGCGACACTATCTTCTCTTCAAAAACTTTCTGCTCTTTCAAAAGCCTGGTGATCGTCGCTTGAGCCTTCTCAAAATCTATCTGATGCCGATCTGTCTGTCGATTCTGGAGAGATACAAAGCGCATTGTGTTGGGCAGCTCAGTCCTGCACCCGCTTAACTCATCTTCAAGCACCTTCACCTCCTTAACCTTCTGCTCATACTTCCGCTTGAACTCCTCCTGAAGATACTTAATCTTGACAAACTCACTGTTCCAATCATTAATTTCGATCCCAAGACGTGACAGCTGAATTAAAAAAGAAAAGTTTTATTAGAAGTCACCCTAAAAGCAAATTAGATAAAAAAATATTGGGAGGTGTTACTCACCAAATTACTGGTCTTGTTATGTCCGATGCATTGATTGTTCAAGACATCCTCAGGGATAAGCAGCTTGGTTGGGGAAGAGCCAGGTAGAACCTTGTCAGTATTTGTTGCAGTCTCTTCCAACCTCTTCTTCTTCGAAACCTGGGGGTCTTCGCCTCTTGCCGGTCGTTTGGGAGCCGATTTTGAAGTGGGGGCAGGGGGCTCAGGAATCCTGGATGTCGGCTTCAACATCCTTGGATTTACCACTCTCTTCCGCTGCCTACTGAGCTGATTGACCAGTCTAAATGTCGGGTGTAACGCGTATTCCACACTTTCGTTTAGAAGCAATGTCAGTGGCCATGGGATGTGATGTCTTCTTTCGGGATCGAGGACTACTATGGACCCGGAGCATCTGTTCACGGTATGGGTAAGTTCACCACGATACATGTCTGGGCGTGTATATTAGATCATGGTTGGGATGTGCGTACCCCGATCCTTCAAAAGGAACTGGTTCAATGCTTTCTTTTTGTGAAGAATGACTGGGGGCTTGATGGAGAATGGGGGAAGATGAGGATCTGCCATCCCCGCTCTACAGATCAGCAAGGGAAGACTATGAGATCATTGTAAGTTTCCGATCTGAACCATCTTATTATGAGGTTCGTCATCTGAGCAAATAACTGAAGAAGAGTCTTTATTCAAGGTTTGGATTTAATTCATATGCTGGGAGTTCTGATGCAAGAA
>NW_021577579.1:0-952 GCF_001605985.2 Dendrobium catenatum
ATCTGAGATGAAGATTAAAGCTTTAAGGACTGATAGAGGAAGAGAGTTTCAGTCTTTTGAATTTAAAAAACTTTGTGAAGAAAATGGTATAAAGAGGTTTCTTACTGCACCCTACACACCAAAGCAAAATGGTGTTGCAGAGAGGAGAAACCAAACTGTTATGTCTATGGCTAGATGCTTACTCAAGAGTAAGAGTGTACCTTGCATATTTTGGGGTGAAGCTGTGAAGACCTCAATCCATATCTTGAATAGAGCATCAACTCATAGTGTTCAAGGTATGACTCCCTATGAAGCATGGATGAAGTGCAAGCCAAATGTGCAGTATTTTAGAACTTTTGGTTGTATAGCTTATGTGAAAGCAGCAGGACAACACATGAAGAAGCTTGAAGATAGAAGTCATCCTATGGAGTTGTTTGGATATGAGCCTGGCACTAAGGCTTATAGAGTTTATGATCCAAATGAGAAGAAGATTCATATCAGCAGGGATATAATTTTTGATGAAGAAAAAGAGTGGAAATGGGATGAGAAAGGCACTACAGCAGATGACAGAAAATAAGGCAGTTGTGTGACTTTCAGGCTAGAAGGAGAAGCACACTCATCTTACCAATTGAAGAGTAAGAAGAAACAACTCCTTGTATATCTACTAGCAGTCCTTCAAGGTATGTGACCTCTGAACCTCCTGCTACTAGAGAAATATCACCAAATTTAGATAGTAGTTCATCAGAACCCCATAGATATAGACGGTTGCAAGATATCTATGATGAAACTACTGAGTTGGAAGAGGAGGTTGGTGTATGTTTGACAGCTGTAGAAGAACAAAAGTGTTATAGTGATGCAATTAAAGAAGATGTGTGGAAGAAGGCAATGGATGAAGAAGTTTCTGCTATTCAGAAGAATCAAACATGTGAATTGGCCGATCTACCTGCTGGATGTAAGGTAATAGGGCTCAAAT
>NW_021577580.1:0-305 GCF_001605985.2 Dendrobium catenatum
TGTGGATTGAAGGTATTCATGGAAGAACCTTTCAACATGTGGAATATGAAAAGCTGGCATCTCACTGTTATCAATGTGGTAGAGTTGGTCATAGTAAGAATGTCTGTCCTGATTCTGTTTCTGCATTGGATAAGGACAGAAGCAATCAAGATTCTAAGGAAGTTATAAAACAGAGTGATGTTGTGAAGGCTGATGGAAATAAACACCAAGATGAAGAATATGGCTCATGGATCCATGTTAACATTAGAAGTAGAAGATTCAAAAATGATAGAAGGAATATTAGAGTAAATACTCAAGTTAAACAG
>NW_021577581.1:0-208 GCF_001605985.2 Dendrobium catenatum
TGCAATATATGTAACCCACCTATTCAAGCTTTTATCAAGAATCCAAACATCCCTTAGGACATTAATTGAAGAACCAGGAGAAAATTTCCACCTCACAATATTACGAAGATATTTTGCCCCATCCAGAATCATTTTACAAGTGGTTGAAATATACCTCCTCGCCTTAATGTTCATAGCAATCAAGTTTCTATTCAGAAGAGAACAAGGA
>NW_021577582.1:0-201 GCF_001605985.2 Dendrobium catenatum
CTCGACCCAAATGCCTATCAAAATCCAAAGCTCCACCCAAAATACCCATAAAAAATCCAAAAATCCAAAATCCCAAATTCCAAAAATATTTAAAATTGAAATAAACCCATCAATGCTTAAAGCAAAATCCATCCATCATCTGCAACAGTTTGCCGAGGTGGATAAATTTAAATATAACTTCAGCTCACAAAGAGCCAAATG
>NW_021577583.1:0-226 GCF_001605985.2 Dendrobium catenatum
GCTCTAGGATGGCCGGGATAGAGAGAGAGAGAGAGAGCTAGATCAAGAAGCCGGCTCAAAATGAGGCTCTACCCTATTCAAGTAGCCCTAGGTCTATTGGACGACTAGGATCAGCTGGATGGACTCCCAGATGAAAGCCATGTGGCATGGGAGTGGTTGGGAGCAGATGGAATCAAGGTACACAAGGAAACATGAGGTGGAAAGGCCTCTTATGTCCTTTTAAGCA
>NW_021577584.1:0-216 GCF_001605985.2 Dendrobium catenatum
GTTTTTGAAAGCTAGAATACTTAGGAAAAAAGGATATTTAGGCACAGAAGCATTTCTTAACTGGACCAAGGGAAGAAAAAATTGAAGGAGATTGTGGAGCTGGCACAGGTGGTGAGTTTCGAGGAAAATGCTTAAAGAATGCTCTTACTGCTCCATTAACCCCGTCCTCTGATTCCATCGCTTTTGCCAGTTCGACTGCTCGCTGCTTCACCTACA
>NW_021577585.1:0-1496 GCF_001605985.2 Dendrobium catenatum
AGTCTGAGAGTGAACACTCACAACCTGAGGATGAAGATGACATCGCATTGATGACTAAACAATTCAGAAGCTTTCTGAAGAGGAAGTAGAAGAGACGTCAGTAATGGAATATATGTAAATTTAATAGAAATGCCAAGGTTTCAAATGAAGTTATTTGCTATGAGTGTAGGAAACTTGAAAACATAAAGACAGATTGCCCAAAACTCAAAGCCACTCCTAGCAAGGAGAAGGTAGAGGAGAAACCTTTTGTGAAGAAGGGCATAACGAGCCTTTTGGGTAGATTCAGCTTCGGACTCGTTAGAGACAGAAAAGGAAGAGGAAGTCATTAATCTTTGCTTAATGGTCGATAGTCTTGATTAGTCAGATCGAGAAGAGGTATGTGACTTAAGTTATGATGAACTTTTTGAAGTTTCTGAACACATGCATGATGCATATAGAGAAATAAAGAAAATGCATGCTAGTCTAAATATAGAATTTGAAGAACTACAAAATAATCATGAAATCTTTAGGAAATATCATACTTTGATTGATGACAACCACATAAAATTACTTGATGAGTTTGATGACTTGAATAAAAATTATAAAAATTTAAAATCATCCTATGCAAAACTTGAAAGAGAATTTAAAAATTTTAAGGATGAATTGGACAGCAAACTTTATAGATCTAATTATACAAATCAGATTTTGAAAGATATGAATTTATTTTATATTTTGAAGATAAAAGCTCTCGAGGATAATAGGATACCTCCAAAACTTGAAGATTTCACTAATCCTATTTTGGATCCTAAATTTATTCAATCCCTACATAGACAGATGAATGGTAGAAGACTTAGGAATTCTTATCCAAAAGTCAAATGTAACAATTATGAATTTGTTAGACACATAGCTCACACATGTACTTTGAAGAAGAAAACTTTTTTGGTGTGGAAACCTAAGATGCATAAACCTAGACATATCATGCATGCATCTCTTTATAAATTGTCAAAATGAGAATCCAAACTCATTTGGGTTCCCAGTTCTAACGTTTGATAATTTTGCAGGGTCGCTCTCACGCAAGACCTTGTGAGAGCTATGGTACCTGGACAGCGAATGTTCAAAGCATATGACTGGAGATATTGCACAATTCATATCGCTGGAAGCTAGGAGTGTAGGCAAGGTTACACTTGGAGATAACACCATAAGGAAGATGGTTGTGACAGATATGATTGAAAATCTTATGAAATTTTACATTGAAAATGTGTTATTGGTAGAAGGCTTAAAGCTTAACCTGTTAAGTATAAGCCAGCTATGTGATAAAAGATATTATGTAAAATTTTTTTCTTACTAGCTGCATATTAAGCCAAAAAATAGTAAATATGTTTTGAATGGTAAAAGGGTTAATAATGTTTATATGCTATACTTGAATTGCATTCAAACTCCTACTGCTTTTTGTTTGAAAATTGTATCTGATGAGTTATGGCTTTGGCATAGGAGACTTTGTCATTCTAGCATGAAAA
>NW_021577586.1:0-317 GCF_001605985.2 Dendrobium catenatum
GACGATCACTGATCGGCCTTGACGAAATTCATAAATTTTGCCTTAATTGATCAGGAAATCAACGGAGTAATTAAGGTTGATTGATACGATCATATCATCCTGGACGATCGTAGGATCAGCCAGGATGATCTATTCAAAAACCTTAGTCACTTCTGGATGATAAATATCGGCCAGCTCGAATTCAGGGCGATGCTCTGGACGATTTTTCTCTGATTTAAACTGATCGGCCGAGATGATCGTGAGATCGTCCTGAACGATCAAGCCTATTTTAAATCATCCCGTTTGCATTCAGGGCGATGCTCTAGCCGATCTTCTGA
>NW_021577587.1:0-205 GCF_001605985.2 Dendrobium catenatum
AAATATTGTTCTTTATGCCTCCTTATTTTAATGTACTTATCAATTCAGGGGGAGTTTAGGAGATAGGAGATTTGTTTAACTTGAAACTATACAAACAATAATTGTTTTGCCATCATCAAAAAGGGGGAGATTGTTGGAATAATTGCTATTTGAATGCTTTACATTTTGTTTTGCAACTTATGTAGTTTTGATGATTCCAAACATT
>NW_021577588.1:0-382 GCF_001605985.2 Dendrobium catenatum
TAAATTACTGCAAACTTGAAGGCCAAGAAGCAACGCATGAATTTCAGTCTTAAAAGCAGTACTACAATGAATAGGTGCAGAATAAGCAGCCAACACATTGCCATTATTGTCTCTAATAATACCACCAGCACCAGCCCCATTCGGCCCAAGGGAACCATCAGTATTAAGCTTCACATAAGGAGGTTTCGGTTTGATCCATTTAACCATTCTATCAACATCAGTATTAGAAATAGTAGAGAAATTAATGCCTTAAAACTTAGCCAACTTGATGCAATTACTGAAATGCAATTTAGAGATAAGCTTGTAAGAATGCATTTGATTAATCTTATACTTCACATTAGAAATAATAGACATAGCATCCATACCAATAGCATTATGCTTG
>NW_021577589.1:0-332 GCF_001605985.2 Dendrobium catenatum
TAATAAAAAGAAATACTTACAAATAATTTTTTTTTTATATAATATTTTATTTCTATTTTTTTTCTTTTTGAGCAAAACCAAGAGATAAGTCTAATGCAAAGCCAAGTTCACAAATCACAGATTTTTGCAATAAGTAAATTACAAGAAATAAAGTGCAAAAAAGTAAAAGCTCAAACCAAGAAAGAACACATGAAATTTTTATAATGGTTCGGTCAATCTTAACCTACATCTACTCCAGGAGTCCTCCACTCCAAGATTTGCACTAAAACTTAGAGACTCTCATTTTTGCTCTCACAATGAGGAGAGGCCTTTATAAATCTATTCCACCTCCT
>NW_021577590.1:0-263 GCF_001605985.2 Dendrobium catenatum
CAACGAAATTGCATGAAATTTGAACTGTAGCTAGATGACAACATAATCTAACAATGCCTGAAGTTTGGAGGCTCCATGCATTGTAGATTTTCTACAGCTTCAAATTGAAATTTAAACTTAAAATGGTCATAACTTACAATCCAACCGTCGGATTTTTGACTTCTTGGCTTGTTGGAAAGCTGCTAATATTCTCTTCAACTTTGTAGAAGACATCAGGAGCTGGATTTATCTGGATTGGAAGTTATTTGTGAATAACCTGATTC
>NW_021577591.1:0-1024 GCF_001605985.2 Dendrobium catenatum
TAATTTTTGAAGTTGTTTACATTTTGATTTTAAAGAACATAGCCCTAAAAAACTTTTATGTGCCTGAAGACATTGATTAACAAGTCCTAGGCTCATATTTATAATGCTACCAAACATGGGGTAGATTTGTTGCATAGAGTCCTTCAATTTATTTATGTATTCTAGTCCTTATGCATACACCATTGCCTTTATAAAAGGAGTTAAGTACAAAGGTTTTAAAGCTTTAACATCTATGTATTTTATTACTTATTTATAATTAATTAAGTTTGTTGATTATTCTTTTATAAAATTTATAATTTAATAATTCAATTTTGTTTATTCAATCATGGCATTACAATAATGAGCACGAGGACCAAAGCCTCCTTTGGACATATAGTCCCATTGCTCCAGGTAGTCCAACCTAAAACTTTATTGATTGAATGTAAATATTATTTAGCATCAATTTATTAATTACCGATTTAGAAATTATATAATTTATCATTTACATTACTCTAATCTATTTTAAACATTTTCACAACAGGCATGATGACCAAAGCCTTCTTAGGACACGTAGCTGTAGCCTGAGGTAATTTGACCTAAAAACTTATTTAATATTGTGTATATAATTTAATTCATCAAATTATACATTTAGTAAAGTTTTGGTGATTGATTAAATTTTATGGAGCTTTTAATTTTCCTCTATTAAGACTTCAATTCTGAGTAGTATGAAACTTACCATTTACTTTTTGGATTTAATTTAGATTTATAATGAATTATTGAAATTCCTAGGTCAATTATGTGCATTAATTTGGGGTTCGCTAATTAGCATACCAAATAACCTCCAAATATAGTGAAATTTGAAGCATAGGTTCATTTGAACATGTGTTTCAAACCCACTAAATTTGGGCTAAACAAAGCCTTCCTAAGTATCATAGAAAATTATTAAATGTAAATACTACTATACCTTTAATGATTTAATTTTGGTAATCTACTTACTAAATTTTAGTGAAATGAGAGGCTTTCTAGCCCATGCATATACATAAAC
>NW_021577592.1:0-458 GCF_001605985.2 Dendrobium catenatum
TGATTGCGTGCCGGATTTTCGTACAATGCTAAGACGTCAAATTTTATATTTCTCTACCGCCGCGAATTCTCTTGGACGCAACAAGCTTAAACCACAATAATTTTTTGTTGTAACTTCAAATGCCAATACCAAACAAATTAGATCATTAAAATGATCTTAGTTCTCCAAAGTTCAAAATTAATTAGGCTTCGTTTCGGACAGCTTTAGATCATTGTTTTTTTTTTTTTTTGCTTTTAAGAGATTTTTGTACTAAAAAATAGCTTTACAAAGCAGAAAGAAATTCAGCCTTAGGCTTCATTTGGGATACCTTCTTTATGTTTCTTAAAACAGATTTATAGTATAAAAATTTTAATTTTTGTACTAAAAAACTGCTTTATGAAACAGTAAGAAAGTCGTTCCAGACTAAAGTTGAAGTGGAAGTATAAAAAAGATCTAGATGCGCTGTAAATAAACATTGA
>NW_021577593.1:0-287 GCF_001605985.2 Dendrobium catenatum
CCTTGCACTCTTCAATTTCCCCCTCCATCTTCATAGTTGGATGGAATGATAAACATTCCATCGAATTCAGACTGACTTCTATCATATCTAGGTGAGGATGCTCTACCTCACATAGCTTTTCCCTTGTTGCCCCTTCATCTGTGTCCTCATCTGAATCCCCCACCACTATCACGTGCAGGGTCTTCTCTTTACACCTATGCCCAGGTGCAAATTTCTCGTCGCAACGGTAACAGAGGCCCTTGACCCTCTTCTCCTTCAATTCGGAGTCAGTCAGTCTCTTGAACCCT
>NW_021577594.1:0-255 GCF_001605985.2 Dendrobium catenatum
CAAAGCCAATTCCAGGAGAAATTTTGTATTTGTACATGGCCGTTTCTTCTCAAGCTATAAGTTCGGTCTTGGTTCGGATAGATGATTCAATTCAACGCCCAGTCTATTACATCAGCAAGGTACTTTCAGATGTTGAAATGCGTTATCCATTGGCAGACAAAACAGCCTTAGCATTGGTCTTCTCAGCCAGGAAGTTACGACCTTACTTTCAGGCACATGCGATCAGGGTTTATACAAACCTACCGCTGAAAAATA
>NW_021577595.1:0-2360 GCF_001605985.2 Dendrobium catenatum
AAATTTAATATTTTATTTAATATAATGTATAGATTAAATAAATTAATTTAACTATTTAGATGGTTCAACAATTGAACTGTCCAATTTTTTCTGGGATTGATTGGCTAGTTACCAAGTTAAACCGACAATCCACTCTCATTTTGACTAGTCCAAAGCAGAAGAGGTTCTCGGCTTTGAACGGAATGATTACCCAACCGATTCCGGCTGAATCGGCCGATCAAGTCCGATTTTTGAAACGCTAGGAATATGTCATAAATTTTGAACCATAACTTAAGGGTGTTAGTGGTACCATAGGAATTAATTCAAGAAGCACAAACATTCAATCAAAGTTTTAAACTAACTTACTAACTCAAACAAAGAGAATGGATTGCATCACTTTATTTCATACGTATCGACAAAAATAAGTAAAAGGCCCATAAAATCTCATTTGGACAAATGTTAGGAAGATGACTTAGAAATTAGCAATGAAGGTCAAAAAATTTGATATCATAATATGGCGAGAAAACAACCAAATCAAATATCGCATACTTTCTTTTGACATCATTATTTTGAATATCAAACCATGCTAACATGCTCAAGCATTTCAATCGGGAACTGGTCAACTAGCCAGTACGAACTATTTCGAAAGCTAGTTTCTAGTCAAATCAAAATAAAAAAACCGATTTGAACAAATTATTCGACTAATGAACAATCCCAATTTCTTATAATTGGTCAGTTCAATTGCTATCTAAAGCAAATAATTAAATAAATTAATTTAAAACAATTAATATAAATATTAAACTGCAAATTACTTTAAATTTAAAATAGTTTAATTTTAAAATATGATTTAAATTTTTATAATATTTACTGTAAAATAAGCACCAACCAACCATTTTCATGCCGACATCCCATGAATGCCTTAAAACACAATAAATCTCAATTTATACAACTAATATAAATAAATAAATAATAGATAATAAATTATTAAGTAATGTAAGGACCTTAAATAACTAAATTGAATGTTCTTAAAGTTTCAATATATATAAATGTAATTTAAATATAATTTCCAATAAATAATTTTCATAATAAAGCATAAATATTTATTTAAATAATTAAATAAATATTAATCTCTATGACGAATTTAAGTTTTAAAATTTACTTAACTAACAATAGAAAATTGTTATTTTATTATTTTTAATAAAAATTATAATATTAAAAATATGAAATTATATATATGACATTATAATATAGTGATGAATTTATTATAAATATAGATATAAAAAATATATATCTAAACATAATATAAAAAATTAGATTAACTTTATACTTGCATTTATAAAAACTTATATGTGAACTAATTATATTTGAATGTCGAATTAAATTTAATGAATGAAGTTGTTTAAATTTAAATTATTTGCATAGAGATTTTATTTATTTTTAAGTCATAAATTTATATTATTGCATAATTATTATATCATTATTATATAATTTAGAAGTTATTTAAATAATTTTAAAATTTATAACATCCTCCAGTTCAATAGATTTTCACAACACTGGTTGGCATATGTCGAACACATTTGACTTTCTCTCATCAAACTCATTTGCTTTAATTATCCAACAATAACGTATGCAAATGTGATGCTCTTTGCTTTTGTTGAAAATAGAAGACGACTAAGAGATAGAGATTCTCATACCAATTATATGAGATGGTAAGAGATTGGAAATATAACATTTATATATTCTTTAACAGGATTGCATTTTTCCTGTCTTTTTTCAAGTTAAATAAATACAATTTTGTTATCTGCTAATCACCTTGGATCTTTCAAGGTAAAAATATAGCATAAGAGTTATTTATGTTAATATATTTTTTTTTCATTACATTATTATATTAGCGATAAGAAGAAGAGAGTCAATTGACAAAGATAGCATTGTCAGGCTATGCAAATAATATTTTCAACACTTCTTTTTTTCATTGTCAACCTAGTAAGTTTGATGTTAACGAGACAACTTTGAATTTAGATATGATGATTTGAATTTATCTTTACGTGCAGAATGTAGTCTTCTTATTGCCTAGATGAGGAATAATATTTGTAATTCAATGCATTTTTTTTGTCATTGTGCATTTGAATTGAGGAAATATTATTACATTAGACATTCCCATCAGCATTTTATTTTATTATTCTATATTGGTATAAATGCAATACTAATATAATGCAATATGGCAATACGAATGTTTTAAAAGGCGAAATCGGGAATCGAGGCATTTTTTCTAAGCGAGGTGAGGCATAAGCCTCAAGGCGAATCGAGGCGTAAGCCTTAAAACGATTAAAATAAATTAATTTAAGATTATAAATAATGACAAAAAATAACAAAATATTATG
>NW_021577596.1:0-557 GCF_001605985.2 Dendrobium catenatum
TCGAATTGCTATCTCCATCTTTAATCCAACGAGATTTTGATCTATGTTTCCACCATGCACACAGCTGACCAAGTGTTGCATTCAATTCTTGGACCTTGGATCTCAACAATTCAGTATTCTGATCAGAAAAGACTATAGAATTTGATTCTTCCTCTTGAAGCTCTAAAATCTCCTTTTTTAAATTATTATTCAATTCTGATAAGTTTTTGTGCTTAGCCTTACTCCAAAAAAAAAGAACTTTTAAGGATCTTCTGAATTTAAGATTCAAAATAGTATCTGCATTGCCTCTTGCAGGTTTTTTCCAAGCAAACCAAACCACCGAATGAGAAGCCGGGTATGAAAGCCAAGTATCTTCAAATCTCATATTACAATTATGAAGAATAGGTGGAGATGAAATCCTAGACATAATGGGACAATGGTCGGAAGCAATACAAGCAAGATGATTAACAACAGCTAATTTCAGGTTATTTAATGCTATGCAATTAAGTAAGCATCGATCCAATCTTTCTAAGATACGAGATTTCCCTATTTTATTATTGCACCAAGTGTAGTTGGGA
>NW_021577597.1:0-564 GCF_001605985.2 Dendrobium catenatum
TTCTGTCCCGATTTTGCCTGACTCAGCTCAACCACAAATCCATCAGATGCAAACCAGATCTAAGTCTGGTATCTACAAACCGAAGCAAATTTTCACATTACTCAGTCAGGCCAATGATCGGGTCACTCCGACATCATACCGACAAGCATCTCTGCACGATCACTGGAACAAGGCTATGCAGACTGAGTTCAATGCACTTATCCGACAAAACACCTGGACATTGGTACCGCTTCCACCAAACAAACGTCCTCTCGGGTGCAAATGGACTTACAATATCAAACTCCTCCCCTCCGGGCAAATAGATTGTTACAAAGCTCGTTTAGTTGCTCTCGGCTATGACCAACGTTTCGGCGAAAATTACACCGAAACCTTTAGTCCAGTCGCTAAGATGACTACGTTCTGTATGCTCCTCACGTTAGCTGTCAACCGGAAATGGGAGGTCCTTCAACTAGATGTCACAAATGCCTTTCTCCATGGTGACCTTCCAGACGATATCTATATGCGCCAACCTCAAGGTTTTGAAGATTCACGGCATCCACACCACGTTTGCAAACTACAAAAATC
>NW_021577598.1:0-200 GCF_001605985.2 Dendrobium catenatum
GTAAAAAAAAAGGTTAATTATATATATATAATTTTAGTTTTTGTATTTATTTTTTATTTTTTTAAATAGATATTTCAAATTCAACACAAAGCATAAAATAAAGACCAAGAGACTACTATATAAGATTAAACAAAAACTAAACTTTTACACAACAATCAATCAAACACACATTCTCCCTCTTTTGATATCTCAAAAAGGAA
>NW_021577599.1:0-974 GCF_001605985.2 Dendrobium catenatum
TTGTTCCAATGATTATGAAAACTACAATTGATTCATTAGTTTTAAGAAAGATGAAGAATGCTGTTGATTTTGAACCGTTTGTTTAAATTAATAATGCAAAACCTTAATTAAAAAGGGATGAGGAAGAATAAGAGGTGAAAATTTCACCACTTCTCACTGTTCTTGACCGAATAAATTTCAATAGAGAGGAGATCATATATGCCACATCTACGCGTAAACTCAAAGTCGTTAATCTTTCTAAATTGTATGTTCACGTCAATCCCAGTAACGAGCCTAGGGAGAAGATCAATAGCATCCGCAATGTTCTATTGCTGGTTGATTAGATATCCATCGTCCTTGTCCTGCATGCTGCAGTTTGAATCGATGAGTTTCTCCACCACAAGAGAAAGCAGCTTCTGGTGTATCCAGGTTCAGATTAATGCTATTCCGAAACAGCTGAACATTGCAAATGGCAAGGAGCGGGCATGGGAGAATCGTATGGGCAGAGAGCCGGATTGGGAGTTTTTAAACTGTTGTCCTGGGCTCGATTTCACGAGAGAAAGGGAGGCAACGAGAGGCTGGGTTATGTGAATTGCTGAGAGTGGGAGAGAGAGGGTTTTGTGTGACTGAGAGAGAGATGAACGGGTTGAGGCAGTGCGAACTGTTAAGAAGTGAAGCCATGGGAGTTCGGTTTGTCTATGCGAGTGAGAGGGGATTTTAGTTTTGAGGTATGCGCATGAACGGAGAGAGCAAGAGAGACGGGCTTCTCACGAGAAGGGAGGGATTTTTTTGAATTGGTGTTTGCAAACTGCCAGATATGGGGAGCCTGGTTTGGTTTTTCGAAATGAGAGAAAGAGAGAGAGATCGTGAGAGTGGGGGAGGCAGTTCATGAGAATGAACAGAGAGAGGCGAGCCTTTCGGTTTTCTGAAATTGAGAGAGGGTGATCGTGATGTGTGGGAGTTTTCTTTCGCCTGGAGCTTGCGAACAGAGCATG
>NW_021577600.1:0-392 GCF_001605985.2 Dendrobium catenatum
ATGAGGTGGCAATTAGAGAGAGAAGCAATGGGGGTGACGTGGCCGGCCATAAGGAGAGAGAAAGGAGCTTGGCAATGAAGAAAATGGGGCCCGCAATTAATGACAGATTTTAATTAAAAATATGAACGGGAATTTCATGTTTCAATTTAGGTAAAGCGGCATTAATGGGGTGGGGGGGGGGAAACTGTTACGCGTGAACCGGCCCAGGAGGGGCCGGCTGGACCCGGTTCAACCCGGGTCTACACCAGGCGGGGGCGGAAACGCCCAGAGGAAAGGGCGGACAAGGTGGACCCCACTTGGGGCTGATTTAATTATGTGGGAGGGAAATTTTTGAATGCAAAGGGCTGTTTAGGTTATTTGTAGGAATCCTTGATTGTTAATTAGGAGGATTA
>NW_021577601.1:0-273 GCF_001605985.2 Dendrobium catenatum
GTGCGTCACATCTTTTGCCTAGTGTCGCGCCATCTCGTCTGCCTGCGTCGCATCAAGCCGCTACCCTCGTCGAATCGCCAGCTTGCGTCGCACCGTTGCATCTACCCGAGAATCCGTGATGTCGCAAACCGCGCCTTGCCGCTGCCTCGCTTCGTCGCTGCCCGCGATGCAGCGTCGCATCTCCTATTGTTGTCATCTTCACTGCCGACTATCAAAGTTATGCGATTTCTGCCGTTGTCGAACCCAAAGCGGGTCAGTTCTAGCTACTTATAT
>NW_021577602.1:0-236 GCF_001605985.2 Dendrobium catenatum
ACTTTGATCACCGCTGTCGTAGGTGATATCCGTACTCATTGTTAGGAAAGTTGTTATTTGCATGTTTTACATTCTTGCAACTTGTATAGTTTTGATGATTCCAAATATTATTGTTTTATGTGTTGATATCGTAACATTTTTTGGAAGATTTATTGTTTCTCTTGTGTGTACTAATATTTCAGAAAAATCGAATTCCAGGCTACGAAGACTTCAAATCAAATTCAGCATGAGATACT
>NW_021577603.1:0-233 GCF_001605985.2 Dendrobium catenatum
AATATCATCAGCAAAAAAGTGTACACCAGGGTACAACCTGTTGCACATGTCTAGTTTGAACATTCGTGACTAAAGCAAAAAGATATGGGCTTAAGGTTGATTTTTGATATATATATATATAGTATAAATCAAGCTTCACATGATATTGAAATTCAAAAAAATCTTGAAATCATAAATGTTAGTGCCCGGACTGATGCGGTGCAGTAACAACATAAGGAGGACAACTTACCATC
>NW_021577604.1:0-273 GCF_001605985.2 Dendrobium catenatum
TCTTCTTGTCTCTTGGGAAACCGTGGCTTGCTCTTTAATGATGGCTGAATTCTATGCATAAAAAGTTATATGAGGTGCTATTTTTCCATGCTTTACCTCTTGGAATTCCCGCCATTTGCTGTTTTCCGCACCTGGGACTCTTCCCAAGTCCGTGACTCCTTGGCTCCATGCGTGAGGCTTGGTTCCCGTAATTGCTGTTTCGGTTCCTATGTTTGGGTTGATTTCCAAATGGTTTGGGAAGATATCTATGCTTATAATGCTTCGGTTCTAATG
>NW_021577605.1:0-208 GCF_001605985.2 Dendrobium catenatum
TTTATTTACCACTCTGCCAACATATCCATTTAAACCTCCTGCAGTAAAAACTCTTTCTTCAAAGGGTCTTTTATATTAATTTTTCTAATTCTATATTTAAAGCGATAATTCTATCTCCATTAATTTCTATAAGATTATCCTTTAAACTCTTATATATAATCACACCTACACCATTTCTAGTATGACTCCTCGAATATCATAATTTACA
>NW_021577606.1:0-217 GCF_001605985.2 Dendrobium catenatum
TAAGGACTATGAAATTAAAATTTTGACTCCTTTAATTTGTATCTAATGCAATGAATGCTGGTCGACAACTTCCAAATCAAATATGCTTGAAATTTTAAAAACATGTTTATAAAATAATTTTTTTTAGAAGAATGGACTTCCCTAGGTCCGGCACCTCATCCTCATAAGTTAGACTATCCGTACTCTACTCACAGGCGGGGAAGGGTCTAAAGAAGGG
>NW_021577607.1:0-900 GCF_001605985.2 Dendrobium catenatum
CAGTAGTGAAGAAATAATAATATTTGTTATCATCAAAATCACATTACTTGGGTCTAGATTTTCAATAAACATAATATTAAACACAAAATAGATAAAATATAATCTGTTCATAAGGCACCCAAAGTTTAGCAATGGCTCTCAAAGTCAAATTTTATAATTAAGTGGAAAATACTAGCCAATATTTCCCATCAAATCCTTCTCTTCTACAAAATAATAAAGTAGAACAAAATACACATATACATCCTTAGGAGTTCTTCACTCCTCTAAATCACATGGTTTCAATATATTTCCATTAAATTTTATGTTTCGAAAGTTTTCTTATTATGTTACCTAATTACACCATTAAGAAGAATTCTAATGATATTATAAGGGCATTTCCATCAAATTTTAAATTTTCCATGGTAATACTTCTCCCAATATTCAAATGTCATGACATCTTCCCAGGAAACAAATCATATAAGAAAAATCTACCATCATTCATCTTCCTCACTTCTATTAAATATTTCTTCTTATCTTCATGCAACTCCTCTTTGAATTCATTCAACTTAGTAATAATAATTGACCTTTATATTTGGAGAAGTGAAAACAAATCCTCATTCTTAGTATGATCTTCATTTTGGTTCTATGAAGAAGTGCTTTTATGTTTGATCATTCCCATCACTTAGAATTGAATTTATAAGAGAAGAAAGTAAGGTTCTCACTAAAGGGTATGTAAGTATGGAAATTTTAAAATTTCAATCATTATGGCCCATCGGGGCGCTGCAGCATTTGAAGATATGACACCGTGGCGCTCCCTTCTTCTCTCTCAAAGATTATTTTTTTTTTATGAAGCAAATTAAGCAAAACCTAATCTAGAGGACATGGTTGCCTCCATTAAGTTGATAAGTTTATAGTTTTTAG
>NW_021577608.1:0-296 GCF_001605985.2 Dendrobium catenatum
CTTTATTTATATTGATGTGATTGATGTTATAGATGGAGACGATAAGTAAGACGACTAGATGACCGTATTGACTAGATGATCGTATTGATGTTATCGATAACAATTGATAGAGGCTGTAGAGAATTGATTGAGGCATTGATTTGAGCTTTACGGATTTCTCTATTGATTCGACAGATGATATAGATTTATATTGATTAAATAGGTGATATAGATTTGACGAATTGATTAGACGATACAATTGATTGAACTGATAGTATTAATTGATAGACACTGCTACGATGATTGGATATTGACTA
>NW_021577609.1:0-423 GCF_001605985.2 Dendrobium catenatum
TTGCACGAGTTCTTCTTCGTCGCTGTCGACTTTGCTCCTTCGACGACGTTCCCTTCCTGTTGGATTGGAAGTTACGACATCTTTGGGTTCGGAAGCAACAACGGGAGCTCGCTTGCTGTGAACGTAACTTTCTCCCTTTCGCGAGCTTCTTCGGCCAAATCCCGTAAATCTGCCGAACCAAAGGATTTCGTAAATCCGGGATTTACCACGAAAAGTTGGAATTTTGCGTCAACCGTGGCTTTGATTTACCGTGAGATTTGGTTTTGCATTTTTTGGCGTTTGGCTGGATTTAACTCAAATCCGCTTCAAATCCGGCCTAAATCCTGCATCCAAAAAGCCTCTTTGATCGGAAGTAAGGACGGGAAGGTAACTTTCTTCCTTTCGCGCGCTTCTTCGGTCAAATCCCGTAAATCCGGGATTCAG
>NW_021577610.1:0-269 GCF_001605985.2 Dendrobium catenatum
GCTTGTTTGATAGTGTAAAAAAAATTCGCTAAATATGTTCACAAACATAGCTCGTTAAGGCTTGTATGTTAAAAACTCGATGAGAACTAAACGAACAGAACATGAACTGAACATGAACACCATTAATTTAAACGAACCAAACATGAACACAATTACACAAACAATAAAGCTCGAATCAAACATGAACCGAACTTGAACAAGCTAATAATAAAGAAACTGAAAATGAACACTCACATACTCAGCTCGGTTCGATTCGTTTGCAGCCTTAC
>NW_021577611.1:0-508 GCF_001605985.2 Dendrobium catenatum
TTTTTAGTTTTGTTAGTGTACTGAATGTATTAATGGAATTAATTGATATTATAATTCATAGAAAAATAAATATTTTATGCATTTAGGAAATTAAATGGGTTGGAGAGAAGGCTAAAGAGATTGATGGTTTAGAATTTAAATTTTGGTATTCTGGTAGAAGTCGTACTAGAAATGTTGTATGTGTAATAAGAGTTTGAAGTATAATGTTATAAAAATTGATAGAGTTGGAGACAAAATTATAAGTTTGAAAATTATTGTTGATGCTAAAATTATTAATATTATAAGTGCTTATGCTCCTCAAGTAGAGTTGAATATGTGTTTAAAATTAAAATTTTGAAATGATTTAGAAGAATTAATTCAGAAAGAGTTTTTATTGCAAGAGATTTAAATTGACATGTTCATAGAGAGGTTGAGGATTTTAAAAGCATTCATTATGACTATGGGTTTGAAGCGACTAATGAAGGTGGTAAGGTGGTAAGACTATATCAAATTTTGCTCTAGCTTATGA
>NW_021577612.1:0-673 GCF_001605985.2 Dendrobium catenatum
GGAAGAAAACTCTACATTTAGGAAAATATGTTAGTCATCTGATAAGTAGACGGGGAGCCGACTGTCTCATTAACACGAATGACAAGCAAGGTATGAAATTATAAATGGTTGCTACCTATATAAACATCACGGATAGCCAACTAAAATAACTAATATGAATCCAGAAAGCCCCAAAAGTTGTTGCACAATACATTGGCTCAACATTCTCAAGTGACCAAGTTAAAGGTGCCCCTCAGCCTAATAAGCCAAGTGGTGGGAAAGTATCATAAACAAAATGAAGGTACAAAAGTTCCAGCAGCCAAAAAGATTTGATGTCCATATAAGTCCATATGACAGCACAATATAATTAACCAATATGAAGGAGACTACAAGGCAACCATAGTTAAGTGTAGCTCACTCTCCTGGTTTCATGTTAGATTGCCTTGGTTATCCAAGCAATTTGATAGTAGAACTTGGATAGATGATGTTGGTTGATCCTTTAAAATTCTGCTATAGATTTTGGTAAATTTGCAAACAAACAATAAATTTAAAAAATAAAATAGTAAAAAGGAAAATATATTTATGAAATTGAACAAAAAATACCTATAAATTTAGATGAGAAGTTTAAAAATATTTAAGTATGAAGTTAAACGATTCATTATCTATAACTTGGAAAACAATATTCAATTATATG
>NW_021577613.1:0-313 GCF_001605985.2 Dendrobium catenatum
AAGTTATATAAAACAAATATAAAATATAAAATAAAATATTTGTTAGTTTAAAAAAATAAAAAGGAATGTACGTACGTGTCACCCTCAGGTGCTATCAACATTCTACCATCTATATCCTGCTCTACTGCAGCTGCTGTCGAAGGTCCCGCTGCTGTCGAAGGAATTGATGAATTGATCGCTCAAAGTCACAATTCCTTCACTAGGTCTACTAACCACTAAAGCAAAAAGATATGGAGTAATGTTGATCTCCATAATCCAACGTTACCTTCAACTCCTTCTCTAGTCTTATCAACAAGAACAATATCATCAACAA
>NW_021577614.1:0-382 GCF_001605985.2 Dendrobium catenatum
CGCCGACAAGTCCAAATTTGACGTTTTTGGGGTCCCCGGGACCGTTTTTTGACGTTCCATACTCAATTTCGGCACTTTCAGAGCCGTTCGGAGCTCCTGTACACAAGATTAATTCTGACTCAATCGAAAAAAAATTCTAAAATTTGCGACACATATTTTTGGACTCCTGGAGCTACGACGTCTGAAAATAAGGGGGCAACTGATATGTTCTCAAAAATTTATCTTGATCGGGCACGAATCTCGAGGCAAAAAGCTTTTTGGAAACTTTAAAAATTAAATCCGGAAGCACCAGAACTCTGATTTCAGCGAGCTTACAGTCAAACTGAGCGTCTCGGAAATACAAACCCAACTACACCAAGTTCAACCCAATCCAAGTCCAAAT
>NW_021577615.1:0-266 GCF_001605985.2 Dendrobium catenatum
AATAACTATTCCTTCCTTTGTCAAAGTTCTCATAAAAGAAATATTCCTTATCAGATTGAGACCAGTGGATGCATTCCAAGCAAGCTACAATTAACAAAAAGAGAGAGATTAACTAAGAGGAAAAGGAAGAGTGCCTTAGTTTGGTAAAAGACTCATAAAGCCTCTTTGAGGAAAAAAGATGAAGAAGGTGGTGGCCTTTTAAGTTATAAATTCATCACCACTTAGCCTTTTTTTTTTAATAAATTTTTCCACATTCATTTCCCACT
>NW_021577616.1:0-207 GCF_001605985.2 Dendrobium catenatum
GTGGATATGGTGTAGGAACAACTGTTCTTCCAAAAATACATCTAGAAAATCGCAGTGGGTGCAATAGTCTTCCGCCAGCGAACACAAGCAGCTTGTGGATAACAACTAGACTTGTCAACAATTGATCCGACCCGAAAACCCGATCCGAAACCGACCCGAAATTCTCGGGTTCGGGTCGACCCAGATAAATAACGGGTCGGGTTCGGT
>NW_021577617.1:0-282 GCF_001605985.2 Dendrobium catenatum
TTATGTTGGTGGGTTCAGTCATTGAGATAAAGGCAGAATGGTTTATCTCATTCCTAAGTCCATGTCTAGTCCTAACTCCATCTGAAGGGTCTCCTAAGATCAAATCCTTGGGGTGACTTGTAGAGTATCTCCAATCTCTAGGCAAGGTGTGAGAAGGTCCAACCCTTTCCTCCAAATCTATATTTTCTACCCCTTGGGTGACATCTCCTACTCCTTCAATGTTTTGGTGACCTACTTCCTTCTGCAAATTTTCTACTCCAGTGGTAACCTCTCCAACATCAT
>NW_021577618.1:0-264 GCF_001605985.2 Dendrobium catenatum
ATATTCCCGAAATTTGGGGTCTTATAATCAAAGATCTTCCCTGGATCCTAAATCTAATTTGGACGCTAGGCCACAGCCATCCGAACCTAACTAATGCGGTGCAGAACCTGGACTTACCCCGGCCTGGATTGGGGAGCCAACTAACCGCCTAATCGATTTAAAATATAATCCGGTCTTTTATGAAAGAGTGATAGGGATGTTGTAATTAAAGTTTTGGAGAGTTGGGTCCGACATCTAAAAAAAAAAATTTCCTAGTTGGCCCCT
>NW_021577619.1:0-454 GCF_001605985.2 Dendrobium catenatum
GGTTGGGAATCCCACCTTTTTTCCACCCTCCTTGCATGACACGATCCCCATGACTCAGCTTGACCCCCTCCATCTCTGGTCGCTCAATCCCCTTGCCTGAAATGCCTCCCATAGTGGTTGGCCCCACCACCTCCACCATAAAATTCCCTCATTGTTGTCCCCCATCCAAAAACCTTATTATGCTCCTTATCGGAGCCCTAGGAGATGGCTCTTGATGAAAGGAGTTTCTCTTCATCGAAATCTTCTCGGTTGATCTCTTTCCTTTTAGATTCGAACAAGGGAATCCCAATCAAATCTTGATTAGGGTTAGCAATTGGAACCATCGGTGGGGTTTTAGATTGCATCTCCATGAGCTTTCTCATCATCTCCTCTAGAATTTTATTTCCTTTTGGTTCATCCCTAGGAATCGCCGGTGAAGTTTTCGACTGCATCTTGATTTTTTTCATCATATCTT
>NW_021577620.1:0-1105 GCF_001605985.2 Dendrobium catenatum
GGATTGTGCATTGTTTCCGGCGGATTACGTCCGCCGATAATAACAAGTTTTCCTGTAGTGTTACCACTTGTTAGGATTTAATGGAGACACAAAAATCAATTTGATCGTTTCCGAAAGACGTGCCAAATCATCGAGAAGAATTTTGGGAAGCATACATGAATCTATTGAAATGCAGAATTGAGGTTTTCGGTCTTCCACGTTTAGAGCGGCGTTCTCCAAGAGAGCGAGAGGCTCCTTCTTTTCACTCTAGATGAGAAATGAGAACTTAATCGCTTAAACTGGGGACCACAACCTTTTTATATTTTAAGTGTATTTATTTTATTTCAGTCCATCATTAAAATAAAATAAATACCCGGCCTTTACACAAATTAATTCCATACAAAATTAATTGAGATGCCATATAAGACACATAATAATTTAATATTTAAATAGATCACAAATTTAATTTGCTTAATTTTAGATAGCTTATAATGTACAAAACTTTATTTATATGTATAAGTATATTATATGGGCCTACTTATAGAAATTTTCCAACAAAAAAACAACAGGCTTCCTTCCAATTTATCAAGATCAGAAAGAATATATTATACGGAAGGCAACATGTAAATTAATTTAAGAGGAATAGGAAAAATTAGGCAAAAATTCAGAGAAAAAAAATAAGCAAAGGACCTTTCAAGATTCAATATCAAATTAAGTGGTATGAAGCTCGTGCGTGAGAAGATTACCTCCGTAAAGGGAGTAGCTTCGAGTAACCTAAAGCCTCCCGGCTTCATCCAGCTGTATTGGCGTGTTTACTATTGCGTGTGTGATGAGGCGAAACAAAGGTGTCAAGGGCTCAAGTTGGATCTGAGCAAATACTTTAGATTATGGCAAAAAAAAAAAAATTAAGGGGGGCAAAAGGTTGAAACTAACCCTACTCTTATACATTTCTAGAATTTGAAGGTTGTCAACTATAGGCAACGTGGATCCCCCGGTGTATGACAATTGAAGAAAGAATATTACATTAATATTTTTAAGAGAAAATCCAAACACACAAATAAGAGAGACTTATAATCATTATAAAAGATTGTATAATTTTTATGGGAAAATTTCCAAAAAAAAAAAA
>NW_021577621.1:0-249 GCF_001605985.2 Dendrobium catenatum
CACTACATGTGTAGTCTCTTCCACTACCAAAGTCCTCTTATTAAACACTCTAAAAGACTTCCCAACACTAGAATATCCTAAGAACACTCTATCAGATTTTGGGTCAAATTTTCCTTAGTGAGACTTCCCATTATTACTAAGGTGCAGTTCTTCCTTTCAACTACTCCGTTCTGCTGAGGGGTCCTAGGAGATGGTAAGTTGAGGCTAATCCTCTTGTCCTCACAAAAATCTCCAAATCTCTCATTTTTA
>NW_021577622.1:0-1611 GCF_001605985.2 Dendrobium catenatum
ATAGTATTACATCTTTTTATATGCTAAGTTGTATTGTAGAAATTAGTTTCAAAGAAAGAAGGTTAATTTTTTTGTTTATACTACAAGTTTTTGGTACATTATCTATCAAAAATACTATTAGTAATATGATAAGCAGAAAATAAAATGACATTTTTAGCATATATTTGTGCTGGAATTTCTGTCAGCTATTTCGACGGCAAAGTTCGTCGATAACATTTTGGTGCCTTAAGGCAGTGGATTATCCACCAATAATTCTGGAATACAATATCTGTTGAAATTACTAGTGGATTATATGTCGGAATATGCAACAAAAAAAGGCCTCGATATATTGTAATTTTTTTGCCTGAATTGCTTTCTTATACAACTTTCCATTGTACAAATTCTCTTGTTCCAAAAAGTATTCTTGATGAAGTAGACAAAATATGCATAAGTTTTTTGTGGAACAAATCAAATGGGAGAAAAGGCATTCATTATGTTAATTGGCAAACTATGTGCTTGCCTATCAAATGGGGAGGTAGATCTCTTCATTCTTGCTCTACTAAAGTAGCTCCTTTAAGATCAAGAATTGCATGGAAATACTTGAATGATAAAGAATCCTTTATCCATAAAGTATTTTTTCCTAAATACGGAAAGTTATTGGAGAATCTGGACATCAAAAAATCGGGATCACCAACATGGAAAATCATCAGATCGGGTGGAAAAGCCATTAGGCCTTTCATAAGATGGAAGCTGGGCAATGGAATAGACGTTGATGTGGTAAATGATGTATGGATATTTGATAAGAGCATTGCTAATTGGCCAACTTTCATTACTCCTATTAACTGCAGCAGTTTCTCTGTTTCAAATTTCCTTGTTAACGGAAATTGGGATATTGAGTACATGAAACAATTTCTGGGAAAAGAATTGATTAATATTATCCAACAAAACATTATCCCAAACAGTTCAAGTAAAGATTGTATGGAATTGTTGTTTAATTACAATGGAAAATCTATATCCTCTATGGTCTTTGAATCATCAGTTAACATGAAGGACCGAATGAATTCTGGACAAGGTTGAAAAAAGCTAGATTAAACCCAAAAGTGGAATCCCTTTGGTGGAGAATATTCAACAATGCCATTCCCACTTGTGACTTTCTTGAACACAGGAAATTAATCAGGGAAAACCATTGCCCAAGAAGCTGCAATGCAAAAGAAGATTTAGATTACATTGTAGCAAATTGTATCAAACTGCAGGAAGTTCTGAAATATATTAAGGAATGGGGATTTGTTTTTGATGAATTCCATTCTTTACAAGGCTGCTATAATCATTTGTCTTCTCAATCTCCTTTCATGATTAATCTCTATTGCTCAGTGGTATATTTCACACGGAAATCAAGGAATAGCTACATTCATAATAGGAAGGAGGATAACAATCTTAGTATTGCTTCAAAAGCAATTGGTTTTGCTTCATTCGTTAACCTTGAGAATCATAATTTCTCGGGTATATGGGATGTCAACCAACCTTACAGGTTGTCTAATTATCATTGGCATCCCCCTCCACCCGATTGGCTCAAAGTCAATGTTGATGCTTCTTTGCTACCTTCATACAAAGCCGGTATTGGAGGAGTGTTTC
>NW_021577623.1:0-424 GCF_001605985.2 Dendrobium catenatum
ATACGAAGCTCTGATAACCGGTTTGGAACTTGTAATTCTAATGGAAGTTAAAGAGATTAAGATCTTTGGAGATTCCCAATTGGCGATTAACCAAGTGGCCAGAACCTATAAAGTCTTGAATCCTAATCTCCTAAGATACCACCAGTACACACTTCACTTGTTGGAACAAATTCCTACCACCACTTTGTATAGGGTTCCCCGTGGAAGCAATTCCGTAGTAGATGCCTTAGCAAAACTTGCAAAGGAATTTGCATGTCCTGAGGAGGATGCCATCCCTATAGAGATTCAGGGTCGTAAAGCCCTCTCTCTTATAGATTTGGAACACATTAGTAAGAATCCCCTTCAGATCCTTTCGGCCTCTTCGACAACCGACGAAGAAGGCGATTAGAGACGACCCTTGATTGACTACCTTAAAGAAGGGAAG
>NW_021577624.1:0-255 GCF_001605985.2 Dendrobium catenatum
CCTTTGCTGGAACACCACTTAAGGGCCTGAACTCCGCCAGACCAACACTTGAGGCCCTAAACTTCGCTAGACCATCAATTAATGCCAGAATTATGCCAAGTCACTATCGAAATACTAACTAACACCCCAAATTTCAAATGATGCAAGAATTAATACTAGACTTCAACTATACAATTAAAATTTCTAATCTGATCACCCTCAAGGACAAGTCAATCCACTGTACTCAACTCAACTTATAGTGAAATCTTTTCAACT
>NW_021577625.1:0-206 GCF_001605985.2 Dendrobium catenatum
CAACTCATGGTGATCACCTCAATGGGATGGAAGAAATTGATGATGATAACATCAAGCTCTCAATGCGTTCAGGTGACGAATGATGAAAACAAAATGGGCTCAGAGCATCCAACCAAATTTACTTGAGAATGACATTCGTATCAATCATCCAATCAACTCCAAAGATCTACAACACATATTATCACTCTACGAAGACAAATGTATGT
>NW_021577626.1:0-467 GCF_001605985.2 Dendrobium catenatum
CTAAATAAAAATTAGTAATTAATTATAATTACAAATGCTTAACTAATTAATTATGATTACTTAATTAATTATAGTTAATTATTATTAACTATAATTAAATATGGCTAATTATAATTGAAAAGGTACTTGCCTCGATATTCATACAACATCGCCGACAACCCCGCAAAGGTATAAATTTCCAAAAACTCAGATTCCTGCTCTCGAAGTCTATGGCACACCGAAAAATTGCCCATACATGTCTTTCTTATGTGTGGTGGTGTGGGACCATGGTACAATGCCTACGATGTGGTAGGTAATCACCTAAAATCCCCATTTTAGCATTCGTGTTGCATTAGAAAACTACCTATACACACCTTTATTGCGCATGTTGTGATAGAAACGAGATGCGATGCCTACGGTTAGGTGGGATCACTTATAAGTACCCTCGAGCGGGGGGAAAGCCAACTGTGTTTTAAAATAGGTACCCT
>NW_021577627.1:0-1556 GCF_001605985.2 Dendrobium catenatum
ATGGTCAGATTTGATCTGGGGTTAGGATTGATCTGGACTCTAGATGGGTCCTTAGTGACCTCATACAAAAATGAGGTCAACAATAACCAACCACCAAATACATAACAAGCACTCCAATAATAAAATTTTAGGATGGACTACATTGAGTTGTGGGGCTACGTATCCTAAGAAGACCTAGTTCATCAAGCCAACTGTGACAACATCACAAATGAAATAAACTTCACGGCCATGTTATAAACAAATATAGTAATCATTTAACACTTAATAAAATATATCTTAAAATTAACATTAAAATACTAAAACTTAAATTCAAATTAAAATTTCTTAAGCCTATAATGAACATTAAAATATTAGACAACTTTAACAACTACCTGACATATGACATATCAAAGCCCCACAGCCTGATAAACACACTTTAGATGGATTTCTATGACAATCACTTCTAGTTTTAGGCGATGCTAGTATTTTCCTTCCTTGCCACTTAGGTGCTGAGGTTTTTCTACAGTTTTCATTGTATGCTGGTTGTAATGAATTGGTTGATGTGATGCTTTGTGATGTGTTAATTTTACCATATAATCTGAGAATTGATGTGATAGGTGTTAGATTATCCCCTAGGTTAGGAATGATCTGGATGCTTACAGAGTTTTTATAGGACGTCATGTTCATGAAGGGATAAAATAAAAGGGGAAAATTAACTGACAAGTTTTCTATAGGTGTTAAAATGCTAAGCTACCCTTTAAATTAAAAGAGCATAACCAATCTTGTTTGTGCTCAAATATGAGCGAATTAAATTATATAACTTATTGAGATATTTTTTTCTATAATTATTTAGGATAACCATGCATATTATCTAAAGTATTTTTGATTTCTTCATGTATTTTAATTCAAAAGTGTTGTGAAAGTTGAATTTTAAGATGATATATTAAACATCTAACTTGAAGCACAAAGAGAAAGAAAATATCTCTTAAGAGAGTTCCTTTCATTTTGGGTTTCAAGTTAGGATGATCTGAAAATCCAAAGAGGAAATAAACATCCCTTTGGAGAGGAGTTCATTCTATTTGAATACTTAAACTTGACGAATCCAAGGAGATCATAGAAAGGAGGACGACAAAGAAGTGAAGGCATCAAGAATATCTCATTCTTAAAATTATGTGCATCATTTCTATGACTAGAATATGGGTTGTTTCCAGTGATACTTGGCTACTTTTAATTTCTACTAACCCTAAATTGTAATTAAGTGACATTTTCCATAAGGAGTGTTTTTAAACTAACTTAATTTATGTTTTAATTTATTGATTTGATTGAGTTGCTTACTTATGCACAGTGGGAGTTTGGTAATCTTCTTAGGTTTTTTACTCTTGTATGTCATTTTGTATTATTCATATATACGTTTAGACTCTTTAAAAACAAGAACTTTTTTACTCATAATTATATAACTTTTTTAGGTCAACATAAAAACTCAATCAATTTTAAGAATTAAGATCGGGTTTACTATGGGTCTCATACATGCATATTAAATTCTACTCTTCCTTGTTAGGAACCTCCCCACCTACAAG
>NW_021577628.1:0-702 GCF_001605985.2 Dendrobium catenatum
GCTGCTAGAAGAAGGTGGAAAATGTGGCAAACTGTGCCCCAAACTAGGCCATATCCTGGTCATGCTACTGGTGGTGGTGTGCAACATAAGCATCAAACCGGGCCACATCCTCAGTGTGCTGTTGCTGCTGGTGTGCTATGATCGTATCGAAGCGGGTTTCCAATTGATCAAATCTCTCCACCAACTGATCCAGCTGAGAGTACTACCAAAGAGGAATAGATTCAGGAATAGGAGCTGGAGTGGAGCCTCTTCCTCTTTTACCCCCTGAGCTTCCCCATCCCCTGGGTGGAGACGAATTCTGTGAAGGGCATTGAAGGAATTGTTTGAGTAAAAAGGTGGCGGATGGTTGGGAGGAGCAAGATATTGAAGCTAGTATTTAGATTCTAGAATATAGGCAATAAGGTGTCTTAGAGCAAGATTGGGCTTTCTTCTATGACATGGATTGCGGACTGTTGTTAAATGCTCAATATAGCAAAAATTTAGGTCAGTGGCATTAAACTCCCTATGGGCTAGAATGTAGAAGGTAGTAAGGGAAAGAAGTTGAGTGATGTGGACTCGGTCCCTGTATTTTGGAATAATAGAAGTGCGAAGGACATGTTGGATTATCCTACAATCTTTGAGTAAAGAGCTAGTCTCTCCAACATGAAAGTGTGTATTTGTGTGGCGAAGAAAGTGATTTACAGTGGACCAGTCAAAGTCAGG
>NW_021577629.1:0-276 GCF_001605985.2 Dendrobium catenatum
AAATTAAAAATTAAATCTTACTTAAGAGATAATTAAAATTAAAAAATATAATATATTTAATTTTATAATAAACTAATCGTCATAAATTCAGGATTATATTTCCAAACAATTTCATAAGATTTAAGAGGATTTATCATTTAAGTTTCATACTTACATAATTTACAGGATTTACTAAATCCTAAATAATTAAATCTTGCTGGTGGCTTGACAGCCCCTTCAGGATTTGGTATTTACAGTCCGAAGGGGGTGACCGGAGACGGAGGATTTATTCCGCTA
>NW_021577630.1:0-468 GCF_001605985.2 Dendrobium catenatum
TCAGCACAGAATAATTTTTCACAGAAAACATAAACAACCCTCATTCAATTAAAAGGCAATAATTCCTTATTCAATTAAAAAGGCGATTGCTCATTATCAAATTGTTTAATATTGTATTATGCTGTCATGACTTTTTGGTGTAATGATTGGATTTCCTATAATAATTTCATTTTTGAACATTTTTTTTATAACAGAGCACTCCTAATATAATCAATCTCATATAAAGTTACTAGGGATGTCAATTTTTGACACGACCCGAAACACGACTCGAATCCGACTCGGAAAAATTCGGGTTCAGGTTGAACAAATCAATCCGTTTTAAAAATCGGGTCGGGTTGATCCAGCAACCTGAAATTGACCCGAAAGTGACCCGAAACTGACACGAAAACTCGTATATTACCCGAAAACTCAAGATTGACCCGTTTTTTATCCGATTTTGACCCGAAAATCGAATATTGACCCGATTTT
>NW_021577631.1:0-212 GCF_001605985.2 Dendrobium catenatum
CCCCCCCAAATAAATGAGGGCTAAATAAAAAATAATTATAACTGCACAGGTGGAGCTGCTTAGCCCTCATAATTAAGAGCATGACTTTGCACAGGGTCAATGGTTTGAGCATTTTTATTTCCATATATAACTGCTTATGATATTTATTAGGATAACCATGAAGGGAGTCTAGAATTTTTTTTTTTAAATTGATGTAATAATTTGTAATAATA
>NW_021577632.1:0-384 GCF_001605985.2 Dendrobium catenatum
TTTCGTGTTATAATAATATTTAGTATTGAGATTTGTGGTTTATATTTTTATGATAATGAATCAAGAAAATTTGTTGAATGTTTATTTTATTTTTATTATTTTTATGAATTATTTGTAAATTTATTAATTTTTATTTATCTGTTTCGAGGCTTATACCTTAATCCGTCTTGAGGCTTACACCTCGTCTCGCTAAGATAAAATGTTTTGATTCTCAATTTTGCCTTTTAAAATATTTAACAAATTGCATATCAACATCACCCTTTGATACATAATTTTTAATAAAGTGATGCCTAACATCAATACACTTTGTTCATGAATATTGAATTAGGTTTTTCGTGATACAAATAACACTAGTAAGTTATAAGGCTTACTAGAAATGGCGTC
>NW_021577633.1:0-271 GCF_001605985.2 Dendrobium catenatum
TTTTATTCATAAGCATCATTAGAAAATAATACAATGAATATGCCTTAATATATAGGCCTCCAAAAGAAAAAACATCAAAGACACATATGCCGAGCTACAACATATAATAAATCCCTCATAGGGGTACAAATGGAAACTAAAATATAAATAACATAAATAAAATAAAACATCATAAAAAGAGACTATGAATCATAGCCTTCGATCTACGATTCCTCCGATGGTAAGTGTGACGAAATCTCCTATGGATGTCCTCATCAGAGAGAGAGAGAGA
>NW_021577634.1:0-1277 GCF_001605985.2 Dendrobium catenatum
ATGCATGGTAGGGAGCCAGAAGCATACAGAAGTAGGCGATACACAAGGCATGAGCATGCAGATGATGGGAAGAACAGCAAGGGACGTAGGCATGCATGGGTTAGAATGCGTGGGAGCGTGAGCAGTAGTTGTGAATTGAAATGCATAATGGAGGCCATTCACGATTGGGATTGGGCTTGGTTCAGTGTGTTTGCTCGTGGAGTTACACTACAGGAAAATCACCTATTATCGGCGTTAATTTTCAACGGTTTTGTGTATTTTATGGCGGTTTTCCAGCGGTTTATAAATCCCGGAATAAACCACGTAGGAAAAGCAAACAGGCGGCAAATTTCTAGTAGAAAAATTTTTCTAGCAGTTTACCGGTGGCTCAAACAACCAGAAATTAATGAACCTAAAATTGCAAGTAATCTGCCAAAAAATTTAGGCGAAAAAATAGTTGGTATTTCCGGCGGCAAAACAAAACAAAAACAAAAGTTCCGGTACGTGGTTTTACGTTTAATAGTAGCGGTCAAACTACCGGTAGTTTTGGCCGTCAACTGATCGTCGAAAATACCACCGATATTTAGTGAATTTCATCTAGTGTTAGTGCATAGAGCTTATCGAATCACTGTAGGCGCGCAGATGGTTCTTTGATTGTAAAATCTCGACCAAGGTGGAGATTGTTAGGATTGTTTGGTCCAATTTTTTTTATATTACTCCATGGGATGTCACATCAATGTAAATTCCTATAAATAGGACGTATAGGTTGATACAAAGGTTGGAGAAAATGAAATAAAGCTTTAGATAATTTTTCCTCCAATAGCTAGCTTCTCCCTCTTTTCTTCTCTCTTATAAGAAGATCTCAAGAATTCCTCCTAAAAGCTTTAAAAGGAATCTATTGGGTGAGTCTCGACCATAGGTCGATGGTGGGATCAACGATGAGGTCAAGAAGAAGAAAGAAAGCCGTCCCAAACAAAGCCTTAATGCGGAACTAGGTCATGGGCATTTCACTATTGAGAAATATCTAGTTGTCCTTTTGAGAAAGAAAGTTTTTTATTTGATTATGATTGCCCTAATAAGACATGGATGATAGGAAGAAGATAAACATCAAGCTGACTAATCAAAGCAAATAAGCTTTTATATAAAATTAGTACCTTGGAATCTATCACTCAATAGATATTAAGCAAAGTCTAATTAGAATTTAATTCATTGTTCTTAATTGTTAGAAGATTAACTGCAAACAGCAATTCCTTCTAATTTTAGAAAAAGTATCTAAAAACCCAACTCGTTTTAAATCC
>NW_021577635.1:0-1182 GCF_001605985.2 Dendrobium catenatum
GGTCGGGTTCGCATTTCCGACCCGTTTACCTAACCGGGTCGGGTTAAGGTCGACCCGTTTGAACCCGGGTCAGTTCCGATCCAATCCAAACCCAACCCGTGACCTGATATTGACACCCCTGCCTATGGCAATAGAATACGTTCTAATAATCTCCTTATAGTTCCATCAATAAACAGCTAGCAATTAAGTTAAAAATATTGTTTGGTACTATATTATAACATTGGAAGAGTCTAATTAAATAATTAATTAAGAAACATGTGGTCTGTCCAGACATGTTGCTTATTATTAAATACAACATTCCATATTAGACAATTTTTTTTTCAACAAAAAGAAAAAAAATGGGAAATGTAACAGACAATAAGAACTAAAGAAATATCATTATAATTAATTATACTTTTAAAGATTTATACCATAATATTTTCACACAAGTAAAAATCATTACAAAAGAAAAAAACTATATATTTTAGCTTATTAATTACTGATTAATAAGAAAATTAAGGGGCCAATGGAGACTTACATCAGCAAGATTGAAATTAAGATAAAATTATTGTTTTGATTAATTAAAGAGGCTTCAGTTGAAATAGAACTATCAGGAACTACATGTCTGCCTTCTTCTATTTGTCTTCACCTACTAAAAGTCTTATTCTCCAGCTGTTTTTTTAAATAATGTAATCATCTATTAATCCAACTAATACAATCTCTCTCTCTCTCATCATTAAGATTACTTACAATAATCATATATTATTGTTCAGCGGAAAAAATACTGAATTAGGTTTTATTTGGAATAGCTTTCTTAATGGTTTATAAACAAATTTTTAATATATAAATTTTTAATTTAATAACTTTTTATATTAAAAAATTATTTTAAAAACTTGTAAGAAAGCTTTCCCAAAAAAGAAACCTTAGAATAACAGTAAAATATTGGCCTTTTCAATTTAGTTTTTGGAAAAATAGGTTGAGATGTATTATGGAGTTTAGGGTTGTGTAGGGCATTTTTTATGCATATGCAATTTTGAGATATTTAAGGGGTTTTTTAGTAAAGAATTTGCTTGACTGGAGATGAGTATTGACATGTTGACTTTGAAGGACGAGAGGGAGATGTGAAGCTCATGTCTTGCTTGTTTAATGGTGTGGTTGTTATGTTAAGAGTTATAATTGTTCTTGAGTTTTATTTGACTTGAC
>NW_021577636.1:0-300 GCF_001605985.2 Dendrobium catenatum
ATAAACCACCAACATATCTAACACACGTTAAGACTGACTTCTAGCTATAGTCTTATTAGGCCTGTAGTAATCAAAATGGTGATCACATAAGTGATAACAAAAGAGTTAATGAAGATGCCTTATTTAGTATTATTCAATTCACTAACTCTCCTGAAAAAGAGATGTTATGTGGAGAATAACCAACGCATGTATGAAAATGAATAACAAAAAGGATTATCAGCGACAAATAGAATGAAGTGTCAAGATGAGCACAAGTCGAAGTTGGTATGGGATCGGGTGATCTAAAATGAAGATTGCCTA
>NW_021577637.1:0-625 GCF_001605985.2 Dendrobium catenatum
AAAATATGCTAACTCTGCCCTAAATTTTGGCATATGCCTTGCCAATCTTTATAAGCATTCCAGTCTATTTACTTTCGTTGCACGGCTTTCTCCATGTATTTACAAACGAACATTCCACAATCGTAATCGTTTGATTGAGTTGAAAGTCCACGAACCACTTGTAAGTTTCATTTCGTTATGTCGCTTGGAAAGTAGCCTTCGGTGTCCTCATGCAAATATTTTATCTGTACAAATAAAATATTTTATAATATATTAGGTATGAAAACATAGTTATCTGGATTTAACTCAAAATATGGATTTCACTTACAACTGTATAACAAATATTCTTGTGTTCAGGATTTGGTAAGGAATCATACATTCTCCCTCAATTTTCCTATAAGAAGAACCCAATGCTTTTCGAAAATTATGGGTTGAACAATAAGTTTGATTTCTTTAACAGAAACAGGATTAATGTGTTGGATAAAAATTTGATATTCCTGATTGAATGACTTGTATACCTGCAATAATTCAGTTATATAAGAAAAAAAAACGTGAAAAAAGGATTAAAATATTATTTTTACTTACACTGTACAATGGAGCATAGGTTGCGGCGAGTTTTGGAGCATAGGTTGCGGCGTGATACTAA
>NW_021577638.1:0-293 GCF_001605985.2 Dendrobium catenatum
CGAGCTGATTTTCTTATATCATTAGGCTGATCGGCCCTGCGATCGCCAAATCGTTCCGGGACGATCAGAGCAAAATCGATCGTCCTGGACGGTTCCCAGAACTTGTTTCAGGACGATATTTTGAACAATACAGATCGGCCTGGACGATCTCACTATCGTCCCGGACGATCCTGAGAGGAAAATCCAAGCCATAGAGGAACAGTAAGGGAACGAGGTCTCACAAATGGTGATGTTATCTTGACCTTGGTAATGTGATGCCCCAAGATCAAACATGGAAAGAATGTCAATCAATT
>NW_021577639.1:0-252 GCF_001605985.2 Dendrobium catenatum
TAACTTGCATAAATAATTAAAAAGGTTTTCTAAAAAATCAAGAGTATAAGTATAATTTTTAAATTGTCAATTCACCCCCCCTCTTAGTTAGCCTTGGGACATTTAATTAGGCTTAACATCCTAATTCATATTGAATGAGTTCTCACACATACTTGAGTTGACAAGATAAAGCCTTAAGCTCTAAAATAGGGGCTTTCTCAATGGATGATTTTAATATTTTCTTGAAGGAATATGTTTCCAATAATGCAAATT
>NW_021577640.1:0-311 GCF_001605985.2 Dendrobium catenatum
AAACCTTAGTTAATTTGAATATTTTATCTCTTTATAATTATAACCTAGGACTATTGAATTATTATAAAGGATGAGGGTTGCATTATAACCTAAATAATGAAAGTGAATTGAATGTTAGCGAAGAGATCACGGTTTAGGGGTAGTGGAGGGATTGCGAAAATTTTATGAGAAATCAGTCACTCTAATTTTGAGAGCGCCATAAACATAAAAGGTGCTTAAAAAAATAAATTCAATAATTCAAATATTCATATGGCCATCAGATACGATAACTCATATTTTAATAGCATGAACATTTATATTGGAATTGGAGC
>NW_021577641.1:0-314 GCF_001605985.2 Dendrobium catenatum
ATGTATGAAACAGATAAAGACTTTGCAATTCCCTGGGTTGAACTCTCCAAACATTCTGCTGCATCCTTCCAAGACTACTCAATTGCACATGACTACTTATTCAAAGCCGGACTGCTTTGTATTCCAAACTCATCCTGGCGAGAGTACCTCATTCAGGAGATGCATAGTGGTGGCTTGGCAGCCCATGCGGGCAGAACTAAAACGCTACAATTGCTGCATAGTAGATTTTATTGGCCCCATCTACGACGAGACGTCATCCGATTCGTGGAAAAATGTTCGATTTGCCAAATCTACAAGGGAACATCTCAGAACAC
>NW_021577642.1:0-857 GCF_001605985.2 Dendrobium catenatum
TAACTTACTTGGCTCACTCATTGCTTACGAGCAAGGGGTGAATCAAAGAAATATTGATGCAGATGAGATGAAGAAGGAGAAAACAGTTGCATTAAAGGCACACAAATCAGATTTTGAATCTTCCGGGTCTGAAAGCAATGAAGTTGCCTTCATCACAAAGCAATTCAAAAGCTTTCTAAGGAAGAAACAAAAACATCATCAAAATTAGAAAAAAGGTAAGGATCATAAACATGTTAAAGAATCTTCTGATATTGTTTGCTATAATTGCAGGAAACCACGACATGTGAGAACTGATTGCCCTACACTTCAAGATAACACAAGCAAGGAAAAGATTGAGGAGAAACCTAAGTTCAAGATGGACAAGAAGAGAATCCAAAAGGCTTTCTGGGCGGAATCTGATACTGACTCCTCTGAGACTGAGCCAGAGGAAGAGGCTACAAACTTGTATTTAATAGGAGAAGATCAAAGTCACGAGGAAGAGGTATGTAAACCAACCTATGATGAATTATTTGAGATTTGTGAGAAAATACATGCATCATACAAAAAACTTAAGAAAACTCATGCTAGCCTAAAATTAGAAATTTTAAATTTATAAAAAAGAGCATGAAGTTTTTCTCAAAGATCATGCAACTATTGATTCAAATCACATGGCTCTTCTTGATGAATTTGATGATTTAAACAAAAAGTATTTGAAATTAATTAATGAAAATAATACATTAAAAGTTTCACACACCGCACTTAAATCCGATATTAAGAAATTTAAAGAGATTGAGAAAAAATTGAGGATTGATAATGATACATTAAAAAGAACTAACTTGATGATTCAAAATAATTTTGATACATGTAAGAAAAATCAG
>NW_021577643.1:0-245 GCF_001605985.2 Dendrobium catenatum
CCAGTGCGTGGTGGTCGCAATTACTCCAATGTCGGCGTAGAGAAGGTCGCGGCCCTGTCCGCAGTTGGATCAGAATGAAGCAACTATTGCGCGGGCATTTCCTTCCAACGGATTATGAACAGATGCTATACTTAAAGTATCAGCATTGTCACCAAGGCAGCCGTTCTGTTAGCGAATACACGGAAGAGTTTTACAGCCTATCCGCCAGGAATGATTTGAATGAGACCACCAATCAGCTCGTTGCC
>NW_021577644.1:0-203 GCF_001605985.2 Dendrobium catenatum
CTCATAAATAGGTGTGAGATCAGAGGAAAGTAGGGAGTTGTCGAATGTATGACTGATATTGAATCCCTTGATCGTGCACCGTTCGTCAGATATTTGAATGTCTTAATGATGTCAGAATTCGGCAATCTTAGGCTCGTTGGGTTCGTCCCGTGGATCCATTCGATTTGACTATAAGCTCGTTAAAATCGGAGACCATTTGGTAA
>NW_021577645.1:0-838 GCF_001605985.2 Dendrobium catenatum
TATTTCTATTCTTATAAATGATGAGATGCTTATTTCTTTTCTTAAATAAGTTATTAAAAATTACAAAATTATAAACTAAAGAAAAATATAATATAGTCCTACCACCTTCATTAGTCGCTCTAATCTCATAGTTACTGTGAATACTTTTAAAATCATCTCCCTCTTCACAAACATGTGTATTTAGATCTCCTCTAATAAAAACTCTTTCTTCAAGATGTATCTTTTGTATTAATTCTTCTAATTCATTCATAAATTTTAATTTTGATTACATATCCAAACCTACTTGAGGAGCATAAGCATTTTTTTAAGTATAAGCACTTATAATATTAATAATCTTAGTAATAAGAACAATCTTTAAAGCTGTAATTCTATCTTCAATTCTATTAATTTTTATAGCATTATCTTTCAAACTCTTATCTATAATCACATCCACACCATTTATAGTACGATTCTTACCAGAATATCATAGTTTAAATCCTAAATTATCAATCTCCTTAGTCGTCTCTCTAACCAATTTAGTTTTCTGAATGCATAGAATAATTGTCTTCTTATAAATCATAATAAATATTAATTCCATTAATTTGCATGTAAGGGAGCCTATACTCCAAGTTTATTTTCTAATTTTAGTTTCATAGACTAGCTTCTTTGCCACATCCATCAATGATGTGGGAACCCTTGCCTATTTAATATTGCACCAGGGCGCAGGTTCAAATCCCCTTACTGAAGGATTTAGATTTTTGAATTATTTTTGTTTTGAGCAATATTAGTTATATTTTCTAGTTTTTGTTTTATTTTTAAGCTATCCAATGATCATGGTAGGAGAAGGTTTGGGTTATTC
>NW_021577646.1:0-205 GCF_001605985.2 Dendrobium catenatum
TAATTAAGGAATTTCAAAATTCAAATAATTAAGAAAACTTTAAAAATTCATAACTAATTGTAGAAAATTCCAAATCAGTCAAAATCAATAGCTAATGACTCCAATTAAGATATAGTGTTTTCTAAAAATATCAAATCACCAAAATCCGGTCAAAATCAAAAAGTCAACATTTTGGTCAACCTTAGTACAAAAACAGGTCAAAACT
>NW_021577647.1:0-276 GCF_001605985.2 Dendrobium catenatum
TAATAACCCAAAGTAATTTTTCTCAATCATGGACATTTAAATCAAGTCTTCGAAAACATCACATAATTAATGAGTTTTCTAAGTTTTAAGAGTTTTACCAAAGAGAGTATATCTTGCATCTAGTGGGCTCATTTTATGCCTCTTGTCATTTTGATTAGCTCTTTTGAGCATCTTTTGATTCTTTCATACACTTTTGTGTATATAGCTTCTTTTTCAAATTGGCTTCATTAGCATCTTTTCCTTTTTTTAAATCTTGCAAGCTAGAGACTCTTTTAT
>NW_021577648.1:0-1030 GCF_001605985.2 Dendrobium catenatum
CCTTTTAGCAATTTATAATCACATGCATGTATGATATATCTAGGTTTATGCATCTTAGGTCTCCACACCAAATTAGATTTCATATTCAAAGTACATGTTTGAGCTATATGTCCAAATAATCCTAAATTATTACATTTGACATTAGGAAAAGTATTCCTAAGTCTTCTACTATTTATTTATCTTCTAAGGGATTCCATATATTTAGAATAAAATTTAGGATTTGTAAAATCTTCTAGTTTGGGGGGTAACCTATTATCCTCAAGAGCTCTTATTTTCAACTTATAAAATGAATTCATATCTTTCAAGATTTGATTTGTATAATTGATTCAATATATTTTGCTCTCAAATTCATCCTTAAATATTTTAAATTCTTTTTTAAGATCAACATATGATGATTTTAAAATCTCATGATTTTTATTCAGATCATTATATTCATCAAGTAATTTTATGTGGTTGTCATCTATTAAAACATGATCTTTTCTAAGGATTTCATGTTCTTTCTTAAGTTCTCCAATTCTAGACTTACACTAGCATGTATCTTTTTCATTTTCCTATATACATCATGCATGTGTTCAGAAACTTCAAATAATTCATCGTAACTTAAGTCACATACCTCTTCTTGATCTGCTTGATCTATGCTATCTGCCATCAAGAAAAGGTTGGTGACTTCTTCTTCCTTTTCAGTCTCTGATGAATCTGAAGTTGAGTCCGCCCAAAAAGCTATTTGAAACTTCTTCTTCCCTTCTTTACAATTGGTTTATCCTCTACCTTCTCCTTGCTAGGAGTGGCTGTGAGTATTGGGCAATCAGTCTTGATAAGACCTAGTTTTCTACATTCATAACAAATCACTTCATTAGAAACCTTGCCATTTCTATTGAATTTACCTATATTCCATTGCTGGCATCTCTTCTGCTTCCTTTTTAGAAAGCTTCTGAATTGTCTAGTCATCAAAGCAATATCGTCTTCATCCTTAGGTTCTGAGTGTTCACTCTTAGACTCTTCCACTTTTAGTGCTATATTCTTCTCCTTT
>NW_021577649.1:0-482 GCF_001605985.2 Dendrobium catenatum
TTGGGGCCCACTTCTGACGTTGTTTGTAGATGGGGGTGGATCTCCGGGAAGCCTCACCGGATGTCACGCCCAACTCAGTTATTCTTTCTCTTATATATTCCTTCTCATTCTTTCGAGGCTTTGGCCTCCAGACTTGCTTTCCTTTCCACCGGGATCTTTCAGCAGCGGATCCCTGAACATATGGTTCAGGTGTCACGCCCCGATGTTCTCCGTATAAATCTCAATATTATCATTATATTTTTTTGCTACTACTATAACACTGAGACAACTAGCCAAAGATGGAAAGAGAAAATAATCCCCAGCGGCGTCGTCAGAAATCTGTGAGCTCCGAAAATTATGCCCCGGCCTCCCCGCTGAGCGTTTCTTTTTATTCGGCGAGAGAGTTTTAACTGAATAAGTTCCGAGGTAAATTTTGAAAGGCAGCTGGGTTTGTAGATAAGACACAACCCAGAGATTTCGCCCTCATTTTGTGAGGACTTTTT
>NW_021577650.1:0-941 GCF_001605985.2 Dendrobium catenatum
ACGTTATAATAGTCTTCATGATTGTATGATTGTATGTATATGTAATATGGTAAGATAAGTATTATGACAGGGGGATTAACGCCTAGAAACTTTGTTATCCCTTCCATGTCGGAAAGAAAAAAAAAATTTTGCTTATTTTTTTTTAAAGAAATTTAGGATATCTTTTTAGCCACAAGAAAGTGGGGATGATCAGTACTCATACAGCACTTTCACGATTTAACCTCAAGTGAGAACGGCGTGATATTTTTATTATAGATACGAACCAGTCTAGGATTCCTGTGAGTAGTGATCACATATAAGCTACCAAAGCTCACGTGACTTAGATCTCTTGGCAAAGTACATTCACATGCAAGCGTGACAAATAGAAACAGAACTAATAAAAGAAAAAAGTAGATAGATATGAGAGATGAGTCACCTGGCTCTATGTGTTGGGAAAAATATGCCAGCCAACACTTTCAGATGAGGTAAATCGAAATATTATAAAGGGAAATAAAAGAGCAGGCAATGAGATGATTATATAGAGATATGAACGCTTTATGACAAAGGAGTCGTGTATGTTTTTTTGTTGCTTACATTCCCACATGAGTATTTTTTTTTCCGTCAAATGATAAGTAAAAGATGAATAAAAACACAATAGAGAACAAAGAATAACACTTTTTGATGAAGTGTGAATATAAAATAATAGGGAGTGAAATGAAAGTTGTAGGCTTTGTTTTCTGATCAGTAGTCACGGGGAAGAACAATCAGTGGTCATTTTCTTATAGTGTTGTTGAGTAATGGGAGGAGAGAGTCAGTAGTAAATTTGGCTACAAGGGAGTACCAGAGCCCTTCCAAAAATGTTCTGTGGCAAGGTAGTCCTTTTGGATTGGAGAAAGCTGAAGTAGAGATGGGAGATAAGCTTCACGGGCTTAGAGAGAGAGAGAGAGAGAGAGAGAGAGAGA
>NW_021577651.1:0-483 GCF_001605985.2 Dendrobium catenatum
CCAAATCACTACCCGTTGCATTTACCTCATAAATTAAATTAATTAATTATGTTCATTATTTCAAAATCCCCTTCATATACCAAAATATATAATAATTAATACCCGTTGCATTTATTACCTCAATTAATTTAATTTTTATTATTCCCAAAATCCCTTCATATTCCACCTAAATTAATTCTCAAAAACATGCTTCATATTCATTTCGTAACCTTTTGCATTCAACATGCTTCATATTCCGCTTTATCTAAGTTTCCTAAAATATCGCCTGAAATGACTCACGATTTCCTTCCTCTTCTTTACTATTCGGCGGCTTGCCGCCTTGCCCTAGCTTCCTCCGCTCACCTGTCTTCTCCGGTAGGTATCTCTCTTTCAGTCTCATCATCTTTTCTAACGTTTCTTCTTACAGGCATTTAGTTCACTCACACGTTTCTTTCTCCAATTATTTTTGTTTTTATAACTTCTAAAACGTTTCTTCAATCAGGT
>NW_021577652.1:0-369 GCF_001605985.2 Dendrobium catenatum
AAAATTACAATAAATACACCTTAGGTCAGAAAATTACATACAATACCTTGAACTGACCAGAATCTGATCCTTGACCTTAGATAAATAAGGCTCCCTAGTTTGACCTCAGGTTGACCCTTAATTTGACCTTAGGTAGAAATTACCTTTTTTCCCCTAATAAATCATTAAAAAATTATTAAAAATCTCAAATCTTCTCCAAACCCTAGGGGATCACTTTCTCAGGTCATCCCTGACTTTTGGGAGTGATTCGACTCAGTTTGGGGCTGATTTGGGCCAAAATTGCAAAATAGGGCCTTCTCTTTATTAGTTTAGAAATTTTCATAAATATCCCAATCTTAGAAAACTCATAACTAATTGTAGAAAACTCCA
>NW_021577653.1:0-203 GCF_001605985.2 Dendrobium catenatum
TAGTAGTATCAATTGCAGTGATTTATTTTGTATTTTCATCTTCCTGCACATTCATATATATGAAAAACAAGCTTTCTGATTTCAATATTTTAAGGATGTTTATTTGTAGTAGTGAACAGGCACCTCACTTCTTTGTATCCACTATTTGAGAGAGGTGAATACCGTTATTAATCAGTCTTTGGTTTAATCATTATAATGATGTT
>NW_021577654.1:0-415 GCF_001605985.2 Dendrobium catenatum
TAGCTAACCAACCATAATTAACCTGCTAATTAAGGCACCGAGACCTTCCGGAAATTGTAATAAATATACCTTAAGTCAGAAAATTACCCATAATACCTCAAACTGACCAGAATCTGATCCTTGACGTTAGATAAATAGGGCTCCCAAGTTTGACCTCAGTTTGACCCCTAATTTGACCATAGGTGGAATTTACCGTTTTGCCCCCTAATAATTCACTAAAAATTATTAAAAATCTCAAATATTCTCCAAACACTTGGGAACACTTTTTCTGGTCATTCCTAACCTTTGGGAGTGATTCCAATCAGTTTGGAGTTGATTTGGAGCAAAACAATAAAAAAGACTATTTAGTAGGAAATTTAGGAAATTCCCTTTAATACTCGATCTTTAGAAACTTATAACTAATTGTAGAAAATTC
>NW_021577655.1:0-291 GCF_001605985.2 Dendrobium catenatum
CGCTAACTGTTAATGGTCGGATTAACCACAGCCGTCGAATGGCAGATCGAACGGCTGGGATCAGACGCGCTTTGAAACAGCGGGATCTAATCCGAGCCGTTGATCGGAATCAACGGCTGAGATTTCATCTTCAACCTCCGCTCTTATCCGAGGCCGTGAACCTTCTCCGGCGTGATCCGAGTGATCCTGTCGGAAACTTCGACGAAATTTCACAGGGAGGATCAGGGGGGTGGAAACCTTCAATCCAACGGTGAAAATTCGTTGGGGTGAAGGTTTCCTTCACACTTGACC
>NW_021577656.1:0-1808 GCF_001605985.2 Dendrobium catenatum
CATCGACGCAACTTAAACACGATGAAATACAACCAATGGATTAAATGCCAATAATTATACCATCGGATACTCTGCCGGAAATCCGCTGATAAATATTATATATCGGGCGAGCCCTAGGGCTGCCTTCTCATTTCTCGATTCTATGTTTTTGCTCCAGCGCCTTCGGCGCTGCTCGACTTCTCTCCGAAGACCGCTATTTCGACTAAGCTCCGACGACGGCACGTGTTCGACTTTGCTCTGACCCCTTGTCCATTCTTTGCTGCTTCATCGTGGTTTGACTCCTCCGACGGTGTTCGACTTCGCTCCTTAGTCGGTGTTCAACTTTGCTCCTTACATTCGACTATTGTAGCTATTCGACTTTGCTCTTTGGTCGGTGTTTGACTTCGCTCCTTGCGTTCGACACCTCTGATGGTGTTGGACTTTGCTCCTTAGTTATGTGCCTTCAATTCGTTGTTCTACTTCGTTCCTCCGCTTTGATCCTTTTCTCCTTCCACCAAACCTTGCTCCTTTGACCGAACGCTCTGATCCTTGCTCCTTCGACCGTGTTCAGATTACTTTCTCTCTTTCACACTATTTGAGTTCGCTACTTCAACGACCTAACTTTCATACTATCGCTCATTTTCTATGTGCAGGTAACTTCTTCGACTTCGCTTGTTGGAACACTTGTTACGATATTTTAAGGGGAGCTCGCTTGCTGTGCAGATAACTTTCTTTCTTGCACATTTATTATAATTATTGGAGTTTAATCCATCGGTTGTATTTCATCATGTTTAAGTTGCGCCGACGCAATACCCGCCGGTCCGCCCACTGGTAATTACCGACAGATCCTGCGCCGATTAATCTACAAAGCAGGCATAGGACCCATCAATTATCCGCTGGTAACTTTGCGACGGGTAAGACACCGGAAAGTCCTCCATAAACTTTCCGCCGCACAAGTTCTGCCGGTAACAGCATCATCATTTTCATCGACCATAATTCCGCCAGAAATATCCGACGGTAATCAGACATTTTCCTGTAGTGATGGGAGGGTCCTTATTTGGCAATAGTTATTGTCAAGCTTTATATTTTTAAACTGAAGGATGCTAATAGAAAGATGCTCCCTCGAACTTTAAATGTTGGCAACCTTTGCAAATATTATCGGTGCATGTTGATAGTATTATTTTTCTTGTGTTATATTCCCCCAAGTTGTTATGTTGTCCTCGTGTGTATCCTTCCAGTATTGTTATACTAACATTGCATACATTTCTTATATGTTAATTGGGGCAGAACTCTTCTAGCCCTTAAATCCCTAAGTTACACTAGGGAACTATTGTATTGTCTTATATAATACAGTAATGTGATATTTAATTTATTATGATATTATCTCTTTGTATAAAAGATATAAAACCACGGAGAATTTAATCTCTTTATCAAAGATTCAAGAAATACATAATTTATATTATATCTCAATCACTGGATGATCAATCTTAACGGGATTTGGTCTGAACTATTTTATACATGTTAATGTCATCAAGAAAATGCTCTGCCTAATAACCTCAGATAAGTTAGATATCCTAAGAGGATGTTTTTAATTTCAAATTATTGGATGATCAATCTAAGGAAGATTTGATCTAACATCTTCCATACATGTTAAATATCATAAAGCATATATTTTGATTAACAATATCGGATAGGTCAAAACATCTAAGGAGGATGTCTCTCACATTCATTTGAGTTAAAAGAGTTTAGTAAAATAATTTTCATCATCCAAATTAAAATTAAATTAAGTAAATTTCATATATATATATATGAGAAAAAAAAAAAAGAAG
>NW_021577657.1:0-373 GCF_001605985.2 Dendrobium catenatum
AATAATTTCCACAGGGCGTTCCGCAACAGAATGAAAAACCGGAACAGTATCCGAACTACACTTACCAGAAATATGCCCCAATTTTTTACAAACACCACAAAAATGAGGAAAATCATCAAAAAATACCTCTTGAGCATACCCTAATAGATCAGATCCTAGCCAAACTTGTTTAGGATAATTTTTTGTAATATCGATTTCTACTAAAACACGGGCAATCGAGGGGCGAGAGCCAACCGACGTAGCTTCGTCGATTTTCAGAGGTTTACCAAATAATTCCCCCAGTCCAAAAAGAATCCTCGGAGCAAAAAAATGCAGTCGGAGATGAGGAAAAGAGACCCATATCGGTATGATCGGCGACTCAACACCGATATCC
>NW_021577658.1:0-281 GCF_001605985.2 Dendrobium catenatum
GTGTTTGACTTTGTGACTTTGTGATTTTGTTAAAAAAATTTTAAAAACAAAAATATTGTTCTTTGCTTCAAAATGCTTCCTTATTTTCATGTATTCATCAATTCAGGGGGAGTTTAGGAGATTTGTTTAAGTTGAAACCATACAAACAATAATTAAATTGAAATCATACAAACAATAATTATTTTGCCATCATCAAAAAGGGGGAGATTGTTAAGATAGTTCCTATTTGCATACTTTATATTTATGCAACTTGTATAGTTTTGATGACTCCAAATATTATT
>NW_021577659.1:0-237 GCF_001605985.2 Dendrobium catenatum
TAGAGGCAGTGCCCATTCATTAAACTTTGAAAAATGAAACAATTACAAGTAAGCAAAGTAAGAAGAAGAGAATGTGAGCAACAATGCTCATAAGAAAAAGCAGCAAGAGCTCACAGCAACCACAAAACTATAAAACCCTAACCTATGGCAAGCCCAAAAAGAATGATAAAAAACATAATGCCTGGACTCAGGTAGTGAGAATAGCTCGCAAATATATTGCGCAATTAGAGAAGAAGT
>NW_021577660.1:0-298 GCF_001605985.2 Dendrobium catenatum
AACTGGAAGGATGCCTGAACAATGGAAGGAGACGATGGTGTTGTTGATCCCGAAAGTCCAAAATGCTAAAGAATGCTCCAAGTTCAGGCCTATATGTCTCTGCCTAACAGTCTATAAGCTTGCGGCTGGAATGATCCTTAACAGATTTAAAAATTATTTACCAAAAATCATATCAGAATACCAAGGAGCTTTTGTTTCAGGTAGAAGTATCTCAGATAACTGCCTGATTGCATAGGAAATCACTAGCAAAATGAAAATGTCTGTGGCCAAACCGGGATTCTTTCTATTGAAGCTTGAC
>NW_021577661.1:0-242 GCF_001605985.2 Dendrobium catenatum
TTCAAAAATTCACCAGAATTTCATTTTTCATCCATTTTTGGAGTTCTTAAGCTTGTTTTGTTTGTATTTTTAATTAATATATTTTAAAAATAAGTAAAAACTATTTTAATTAATATTTTGTTAATAATTTCAATTATACAAAAAATCTTATTTTATTTTTAAATAAAAATATATGAATTATTTTGAGCTGAATTTTGGCAGAGAAATAACAGGGCCTATGGTTGATACTTTGTAATTTTTCT
>NW_021577662.1:0-297 GCF_001605985.2 Dendrobium catenatum
CTTGTCATGGTCGGAAAATTTCCCTTGTGTAGGCCTATTTTAGTAACTATTCGATAATTTTTTTTTCAACTTGAACCTCTCGGGTGAATTTTCGATCACCCTCTTAGATCAAAGGCATGAGTTGATCAAGTTATCAAACGAGTTAGACTATGGCCAGTTTTTGCGCATAGATCGTATTATTTTTATTATTATTTTATGAAATTTATAAGATGGTCATCTTGTTTCGATATCTCGGAGGAGTCTCTAGTTGTTCAAGTTTGGATTTCTTTCCCAAATCTCCGCCCCTATGCATTCTCT
>NW_021577663.1:0-209 GCF_001605985.2 Dendrobium catenatum
TTGTTGATTGTTACTATTGAACAGTTTCTTTTAATGTAATAAACTATTGTGAAACTATTGTGAATTTGTTATAAAATATTGATCTGTTGAAATGTTATTATTGAAATGTTGTGGAATTGATATTTGTATAGGTTTGCAGGTGTGAAAATTTGATTGTTGGCTGGGAAGGAAATTTTTTTTTTTGTCAATGCTACAGGTTTCAAGTAGAT
>NW_021577664.1:0-325 GCF_001605985.2 Dendrobium catenatum
ACTGCACCACGAGCACTTAGCCTAGGCTCTCCTAGATTTAAGGACATGGTGTGTTTATTTCATTTTTGTACTCCCATGCATCTATTACCTTGAGGGTTAGACAAAACACCACTTTAAACTCCTACAACGTAGTGACACCCTAAGGACAAAAATTAAGGACCTGTCTAGCGAACTTAGATGTTTTCTAGGGATTAGGATAGACCCCAGAACGACATGAAAACTACAACACTTAAACTTAGTGACATCTAAAACATCACTGAATTTTCTAGGAATGTTTAGGAGCTTTTAGAGCCCTTAGCTAGCTAACCCTAATTAACTGGTTAAT
>NW_021577665.1:0-218 GCF_001605985.2 Dendrobium catenatum
GTGCCCGATCAAGCTAATTTTGTGATGACGTATCAACGTTTATGATTTTTGTAGTACTATTTAATCGTTAATATAGGCTTCGTTTGTGACGGGGATGACATTCTTATTGCTTCTTAAAGCAACTTTTTCGTATAAAAATTTAGATTATTATACTAGAAAGCTGCTTTAAGAAACAATAAGAAAGCCGTCTCAAACAAAACTATAATTATACTAAAACA
>NW_021577666.1:0-1065 GCF_001605985.2 Dendrobium catenatum
TAACTCTGTGCTCCGTACTGACAAATCTCTGCACAAATAATTTCTCCAACTCTTCGAAAGTCCTGAGTCGTTGGGGAGGTCGGCCTACCAAGCAAACGCCACCCCCACCAAGCTGCTGACGAACAATCTCAACATCAGTGGATCACTCCCTCCTATATTGCAGCATATTGCTCGGTACTGGGCTATATGCTGCCTCGGGTTCCCAAACCCGTCAAAAACTCTAAACCTAGGAGGGATGAAACCAGGGGGGTAAGGCTCCTGCTCGTACTCTACTGGGTAAGGACGCCCCCTGCTGACTGACTCTCCAGTCTTCCTAGAAGAAATGGCCTGCTCTACCTTCTGGGCAATCAAGTCCTGGATCTGTCCTGCTGACATCTGAGCTGGCTGACTCTGAACTGAAGTAGTGTAAGGAAGTACTGGGGGTGGTGCTGGGACTACTCTCTGGACCCTGTCCACTCCTACGGGGTCTACTGCAGCAGGTGGTACTACTGGCTGCTCTCTGGAGGTACTGGTAGCTGCTATACCTGTCACCTGAGGCATCGCCCCCAGAGCTGTCAACTGTGCTGTCATGGCTGCCATGGCTCTGGCCATCTCCGCCATCTGTGCCTGAAGACTCAGTACCGTAGCATCTGTATCAACTGATCGGGGAGATCCACCCACCTCGGGCTCTCCCTGCTCGTCCTGGTCCTCGGGCTCTCTCTCATCCGAGTGACCTCTACGGGTAACTACACAAATTTGGTGAACTGGCACCTCCTCATCGGAATCAACTAGTGTGTCATCGTCATCCAAAAAGGCTCGTCGCATCGCCTCTATGTACGGGCTCATAGGAGAACCGATCCTATGAGGACTAGGGGCAACCTCTGTCTCAATCCGTACTGGCGATCTGTCTGGGGCTAAAACTGAATCATCATCGACTGCCATCGGGACTGCCTCAGACCCGGAAGGAACTGCCAAATCCATCTGATCAACCGCCTCCTCTGGCTGCTCTGTCTCTGCCAGTGGTGCTGACTCAACTAACTGAACAGGGTCGACAGGGGTGTCCGCCTGTCGACGTCTCCAAACCAT
>NW_021577667.1:0-292 GCF_001605985.2 Dendrobium catenatum
ATTTTAACATTAATTATTTCTTAGTATTAATGTTATTGTTAGCAATAATATTATTAATAATAATTTTATTAATGAAAGTATTATCACTATCAATAATAATGATAATAATAATTCCATTAAATATGTATGTGCAACAAAAGGTGTTGCCTCGATCCGTGCCCTCCATCGCCGGTCCGCCGGTCCCGAAGGTATAACCCCTAAACTCAGATTTTTGTCCTCGATGTTCGCGACGAACTAGCAAACCCCTTACGCGCTCACGTAGCGTTGTAGGATGGAAAGCTAGCCTGACACC
>NW_021577668.1:0-254 GCF_001605985.2 Dendrobium catenatum
TCCGGTTCGTTGTCCGGTCCGGTTTTCACAACCTTGGGTAGAAGTCCAACAATGGAAAGAAATCCATCTTCGGATAGATGTCTAGCGAAAGTCCTATAACCGGTAGAAGTCCGGCATCGGGTAGAAACTTGATGATGAGTGAAGGTCTGGCATCGGGTAGAAGTCTGACATCTGTTGGTGGCCGAGGAGAACTCTGATATCACTTGGGCGGAGTTTCGGCGTCAGGGGGAACTCTGTTGTTACTTGGGCAGAAT
>NW_021577669.1:0-284 GCF_001605985.2 Dendrobium catenatum
CATATCATAGTTGCTTTCCTAAATTAATCCAAGCAAAAAGGGAAAGAATTCTAATTATTTGAAATTCAAAATTTAATTTCAAATACTTTTCTTATTTAAAATTTTAAATTAGGAAAGTGATTAAATCTAAATCTAATTTGAATTTTAATTAGATTAGATCTGATAATTCCTTTCCTAACATACATAGCTTGTTTTGGAAGTTCTTAAATCCTCCTCCCTCCCTTAATGCCGTCGGCCCCTTGATTGGGCTCCACCTTGGATTTCCCCCATAAGCCCCAACCCAA
>NW_021577670.1:0-456 GCF_001605985.2 Dendrobium catenatum
TCTAGTTTTCTACCTAATTATTATATATAGTATGATGTAAGGAGAGTTGAGATCATTGATGAATATTATATGAATTGAAGCTTAATGCTTGGTTTGTTCTCTTGTTCTTGGAAATCCTTCAAGCAACCTCTTCTTCCAACAATCCAACGATTATCTCACTACATAAATCCTGAAAAGAAATGAACTATAAAATAAATTGTTTTGCTCAATATATTTATCCTATAAACCGAGTTTGGCATTATTTTGCCACACCATTGCCAGATTTGATACATTTGAGGTCATACTTGTCCTCCCAATTGATTTGATTTGGCTTATTTTTCATTATCTTCTCTAGGTTGCCGATAGAAAATATTTTTCTGATTCTAGTTGGGCTTATTTGGTTGCCCGGATTTGAAAATCTTGATTTGGAAAACAATAAGTTAACTTGCGTGGATTAGAAAGCTTGATTTGGAAAAC
>NW_021577671.1:0-325 GCF_001605985.2 Dendrobium catenatum
TAAGTTTGTTAAAATGTGAGTTTAGATGATGCCGAATTTAATTTTGAAAAAATTAACTCAATTTTGCCTCAAGATTCGTGCCTGATCATGATTGATTTTTTTGATGATATATGAATAATAATTTTTTATGGAAAGTTGAATGAGAATGAGCTTTTGCAGCTTCTGATATATAGAGTTTTGCATAACATAGAAGAAAAGACATAGATATAGACAATGTACTTCATTGATCAAATTGGTGTAATTATAGACACATTTTAAGTCTTACAATAAAATGTTATTTGTTGTGTCTATTTTTAAAGGGTTATATATATATATATATATATAA
>NW_021577672.1:0-221 GCF_001605985.2 Dendrobium catenatum
TGCACCTGATTTGCCTCCGAACATAATTACGCCCGACCTCCGCTCAGAATAAACTCTCCTTTTACTGAGCTTTGAGGATGGTATTGGAATACTTTTAATAAGTGTTATACTTGATTAAATAAAAATAAAGGAGATTAAAACATATGAAGTCATCACGTGGACGGTGACTTGTTCACATGGCAAGGCAAGTTATCTTCTGCGTGGCGACTTGATATGTTTTG
>NW_021577673.1:0-572 GCF_001605985.2 Dendrobium catenatum
TTAAGGGTGATCTGCAACCATTTTTTATTCAAGAAATCAGGATCTACGAAGATGCTACATATTTTGTTCCAAAAGGGTCCTCATCCCGCTCTAAGTTAGAGATCAAAATAGAGGAGAAGTTGATTGGACAAAAGTCCAATCAAAAGAAAGAAAAAGAAAAATCTGTTAATCAAGAAATGTTACAATTAAGTAGTGAAGACGACTCCGACATCGTTGTCCTTAGGCCTCCAAACACATTACCTCAAAGAGGTGGGAGGATAGCCTTAAGGGCACGAGGTTGAGGCCGTACTTCATCAGAAAGGAGAACAACACCTATTTATATTGATTTGAAATCAGATTCCGATGTTGAGTCCAAGGACCAAGGTGCTACCTTCTCCCTTAATTATAAAAATGCAAATACTTCTCCAAAATTTGATCTCACCTTAGAGGATGATAGTGACATTGAGGAAGAAATTATAAAAGTGAAAAGTGACGAGCCTGAATTAACAATATACAAAAAGCTCAGTAGAAGGATTGAGGCCCTTTCTCTGACCCTACTGTCAGCTGGCAGGATTGCAGGGTTAGAAGTTAAA
>NW_021577674.1:0-218 GCF_001605985.2 Dendrobium catenatum
TAAAATGATAATGAAACAGTTTAAAAATTAGTCTTAGAAAATAGGATTTTTCCTAGAGATTACACAACTTCCCCTTGACAGAACTGCACCCTCATAGGTCAAGTGGTCTGTTAGAACCCGCAAGCGGGGAGGTGCCTAACAAGGAAGAGAAAGTATTAATATGCTTATACAGACTCTCGGTGGTCCTGAGCTTACTTCTTAGATCGTTAGAGTTACTA
>NW_021577675.1:0-348 GCF_001605985.2 Dendrobium catenatum
CTTTTTCAATATATGGCACTAGACAGTCATTAAGCCAAGCATCACCCATTTTTCTACGAAGTCGATGCTTAATGATCTTCATTGCAGAAAATACTCTCTCCACCGTAGTAGTAGCATCTGGTAACGTCAGTGCAAAAATAATAAGTTTATAAACTAGTGGATACACCACATTTTTTTTATCCTTTACCATATGTTTTGCTAGAGCAGCAATGCTAGTTAAAGAAGTAAACTCCTCGCTAGTACGCATATCAATAATATAAGTTGATAGTTGATGCTCAAGAGACACAAGATCAATCATAGAAAATCTGCTTGATATAATTCTGCAAGACGAATTAATTTTCCCTTGTC
>NW_021577676.1:0-230 GCF_001605985.2 Dendrobium catenatum
GGCCATCGTGTTGGCCATCCAGAAATGGCGGCCTTACCTACTGGGAAGACACTTCGTTGTCAGGACTGATCAGCGGAGCCTGAAATTTCTTTTAGAACAACGAATGGTGACTGAAGAGCATCAGAGGTGGTTATCCAAGTTACTTGGGTACGACTTTGAGATTCAGTATAGGCCAGGAGTGGAGAACAAGGCGGCAGATGCCTTATCCAGATGTATGGAGGAATTACAGA
>NW_021577677.1:0-1395 GCF_001605985.2 Dendrobium catenatum
ATATATATATTTTAAAGTATGACTACAAATTATTTTGTATGAAATATAATGAAATGGTTACGTGCATGTACAATATTCAATTCATATTTTGCATTATTTAAGAAATAAATATGATAAAATAGAGAAAAGATCTGAAATTCTTTACAATTGACAAGAATCTTTGGATGTTAAAGTAAAATTGATCACTAAAGCAAAAGATTTATACATGAATTTTGACATGAACATCACTTTAAGGTTTCTGGAATAGGTGCACCATTAGCATTTATTCACGTTCTATAAATGTTGCTAAATTATTGCATGTTTAAATATTCATGATGTTAGATTAAGAGTTTCATTAACTTATCATTTAATGCAAATATTTCACTCAAATAAATGTAAGTTGAAGACAGCTTCAGTAGAGTGAATGATTTTTATGTAACAAATCTGGGGGAGGGGAGGGGGGGGGAATCAAAAGGGTTACACTATTATAAGTTTATTATTTTAGATTGTACATTCCCATAATTTAATAAAACATTAATACAATGTAATATACATGAATTATATGATGTGTTTATTATGGTGTTAATAATAGTATCCTTGAGGCTATAAAATTATCATCAAGTGATGTTAGTGGCTTTCTTGGTCATTCTTCTTTACCCTAAGGAGGCCAATGACTTGAAAAATGAGCACTAATCATAGTAGTTATAGCATGCATTAGCCTTGTTGGTGATAGTGGGCTTTAATCATGGTAATGATGCTAGGTGTTGGTGATCATAGTAATGAAAAACATTATAGTTGGTGGTCATCTGTGTTGTTGATTATGGATGTGGATGTGGTGGAAACATTAAGCATCAATAGTAGCGGTGATATCGATTGTCAGATTTTGTGGCGATGGTAGGAATAAATTTTTTTAGTGATAATGAGTTTTGACCTTTTTGCAATTGTATATTTTAACCATGTTGGAGATAGTAGATATTAATGTGGTGGTGGTTGACCTCAATATTGGTGGTTTCAATAGGCCTTAATATTGGTAGTGTTGGCGAGCATTGGCTACAAAGGTGATGATTGGTGCTAGGTAATAATATGAAGCATTGATGTTACTAGTGTGTTGTCATAAGGGGTTAGTAAAAATTCATGAAATATTTAATAAAACATATAAATATGACAAGATTTATTTTTAATAAATGATAAGATATAATTTCAATCAAAATATGTTTTTAAGTGACAAAATGAAATTTCGAGGAATAATATAATTTAAAGTATATTTATATGTTAATAATTAAATTTATATGTATGATAGACCTTCATTACAATCCTCTCTTCGTTTTGCCCTAGCGCTCTGGCGATTTAGGGTTCCTCCGCCGTCACTTTTGCGATCTGTTTTCTCTCTCGTTTTTTGGCGGTTTGATCGTTCGA
>NW_021577678.1:0-376 GCF_001605985.2 Dendrobium catenatum
CATGCAGGTAAAAAGACTATAAAAACAGGTAGTTCTACTGCACAATCAATTAAATAAATCAATCAAATTAAATGCTCAAATTGAAAGTCCATATGGCAAGTGCCACTTATTATTACATCCAGAATTGCAGAAAAGTAAAGTGGCCGAGCACCACTGACTACAACCCGGATTTCTAATCCTAAGACTCAAGTGACTTTGAGAATGGGTCTTCTCGTTATCCACTTCTTCGTCCTTCTGCTGCTTCTTGGATCGTCGGGTCCGGATATCCAAATGAAAGAAACTCCCCCTTGAACGGAGTGTTATCTTTTCTCTTTGGATATTTCAAAACCATCCTAATTTGGAGCTCCAAATGGATAGGGACTCTCCCCTGAGGGAT